>NW_014569569.1:1028435-1101816 GCF_001313835.1 Polistes canadensis
AATTGTGTAACTATTTTTTGTTTTTTTTTATAGTTTACTAAAAATAAGAAAGTGTCTTGTATATATTTAAGTGGTGTAATATGTACATTAGACACTCGTCGATGTAACTGCATACTTCGCGTTAATATAAATGTAATTAAATAAAAGATTTATGTACTCTATCGATCAAACATAGATTTGATCTCGTTATGGTTATTATTATGGCGATATACATAATTGCGTATGCATTTTGTAATATGACGCAAGGTGCAATATTGTTATTTTTTTCCTTTGAAAGCGGGTGTTTATTAATTTTTAAATATTGTGATATATTCACAATTATTTAAGTTTTTTATAATGTGTCTTGAATAATTTCCTGTATGTATTTGTAATTGTAATAATCGATTAATAATTTTCTATGAAATAGAAATATTTTTCTATTCATATATTTGTATATTGAAAAAAGCATGCATCGGAGACATGCATTTTTTCATATTCACTTGTGTTTAAATATAAAAAACACATTTTCTAATGCATCGAGAATTCGGTATTTTTAAATGTCCACTTATTGGTCATTTAAATTGTTTTTTTTGTTTTAAATTTCATTATTTATTAAATAATTTAAATTGAAAAGTTTCCGTCGCGGATTGCATACCGAATTTCATTTTTCCACACATGCCCTTTTCATCTAGTTTTTTGTTTTAGAATGTACTGTTTTTTTCAAGCTGTAGGATTAATATTAAAAAATAGCGCTTTATCAATGGATATTTACAACAATGTCTGCAATAGTATCCCAAGGTTTGTAATGCAATCATTTAGGATATAAAAATAAATTAATAAAAATGACGTATAAGTTATACGCGTAGTAATATAAAATTAATTTTTTTTTTAGGTTCATCGATATTGGCAAGATTCTATTCCACTGTTTCTAGTTTGTATTCTCGTAGTAGTCGTGGTGTTGGTTTTTCTGTCTAAATGTATGAATATATGAATGTATGTGTGTGTGTGTGAACAAATTGTTGGTATTTGGTTATCGATAAGTATGATAATAAGATGAGTAATGCAACAAGAATTTGTTAAATTATTTCTATTCAATAATATGATTTATATTTTTGATATAACTCATTACGAATTCTTATTATTATTAAAATAATATTCAATGCACACACATAAGTGCACATAAAATTGAGTGCGTTCCTATTATAACAATTTGCGTGTTGTTACAATGTAAGTTTCGGTCGAATGTAAATTAAAACGGTCTACATTCTTGCATTTGTTGAATAAAAAAAACTTGCATTTTGTATTTAACATTTCAATCGAATCTACGTCAAAGCGTTTGCATGTTTGCATGTTTGCGTTAATGTAGGATTGAAAATCGGGTAGGTAGGATCGATTTAAAACGATGTTCATTATTTTTCATTCAACTTGAATAATAAGTTGAAAGAAAAAATGTATGACTCGTTTTACGCGTTGCATTTTTGGAAAAAATTGTATTCTAATAAATGATTAATGAAAAAAATGAATTAATTACAAAAATAAATGTAGAAGTAGAGTCTTAGCCCGGGGGTCTCCGAAAACAGCAACCTCCCCGTGGTGAGACCTGGGTCGGTACTGCTTGCGATTTATCCTGATCTAATTATCAATTATGTAACGCAAGTACTACCGGGCGAATGGCTGTATATTTCAGTGTGTTTCCAAAAAATATTTTCCCTTTTGTTTTTTAATTATATTTAAATAAATATTATACTACTTGTGTATTACATATTACTAATTATACTTCAGTATAAATAAAATTGTATAAAAAATAATTTCTTAAAGAAACACACTGGAAATATTTCTTTTTGTTATCAAATTTAAATAATATTTTACAAAAGTTGGCATAGAACTGCAACAGCAGAAAAAAATGAAAAAATAAAAATATTTACCTATTGTTTATACATTATGAACAATTAACCTACTTCTTTTCACTACCCTATAGGTTGTTATTTTTGAGATAAACTTTAAATTGTCCCTTAAAGGGTAATTTCATTTTTTTCAAAGTGCGCTGGCGCCTTGAATTTGTGGTTGCGCATGCGTATAATATATCTCCCACTCATGACATCGCCATTTCATAATTATTCAAAGTGTAATAATTATTTTCAATTAATTAACGATAAATAAAAAATATTTGATAAAATAAAATTGAGCAAATAATGAACAATTAATAGCACTAATTAATTTTTTTCTGCTGTTAAGGTGCACGGCCAGTGTTTTTACGGTACTATATACGGAAAAGTAGTTGCGAATGCGGACACCACCGATAAGTGGGTTATTGGGACAGAAGAGAGAGAAAGAGAGATGTTGGATGACGAAGATTTCGACGTTCATCGTTGTCTCCTTTCAATATCCTTCTCCACTTGCAATAAGAGAGAAATGCCTTCACCTTGCACAAGGATGCGAAATCTGTCCTACCTTGCATGATATTTTGGTTACCATAATAACGCGTCATTCCATTTACGATGCAACAAACTTCGTTTACTTTTTCTCTCTTTCTCAACTTTGTTTCTTTTCAAGAAAAACAAGTCCCCCCTCCCTTCTTCTTCTTCTTCTTCTTTCCTGTTTTTTCATTTTATTACACGATTTTTTTTAAATCAAAATCAGCCTAAATATATTCTATATACACATTTATAATATATTATTTATAATTCCGATGTGTTATAAGAAAGGTACGCATATGACGATACATTGTTCGGGAAATAAAAATATGCATATCAAATGCATATGTAATAGGATTACATTGAAATTCCCCCATAAGTGAAAGGCTCGGTGATAAAATGAGACGACAGAGAAAGTTTCTTAATCCGTTGTACGCAAGGTGTTGTGCGCACGCGGCTTAATATGAAATTTAATTATACGATCATAGTAAATACGATTGTTGAATGCATTACATATTTCAAAGTTGTTCTGTTTGTTACTCTTTATCGATAGTCCTAAGTATATAATTAATGAAAATTCAAATTATATTAGTCAAATTAGATAATAATTATTTCGAAAAAGAACAAAATAATACTCTGCAAAGTTTAAGTAAAAGGGTATCCGTCTGTTTCGCACTACATTCATATGCACTATTTAATTTATAAAAATATATTTATAAAAAAAATGTGCATATAATGAATGGAATACATATATCCATTATATATCGATACCCCATTGAAAATCATGAAAAATGAATTTTTCAAACGATCCAATATTCTTCCGCTTCCTCTTTCTTCGTCATCTTCGGCTCCTACCAACCCCCGCCCGCCCTTCCTCTTCACCCTCCTCTCGTAACATCTTGCCGTAAGTTATATCAGCAAGGACACCGATATCAAGGCTACTCTCTGGCCCCTTTTATCGACACGGTAAATATTTGAAGAAAGTTCGCTGCTTGCCGCGTTGAGATCGGTAATCCTGCATCCTTTACACGGACCTTCTTCGATCGAGGATCGTGGTTAACCGTGAGAGATGTTTGCCTGGCTCTTTAACTAAGATTCCGGCTCAACCGGAGAAGCATTTAATCGAATTTCTCTGTAGACTTGCTGCCAAAGCTTCGTTATACATTTCTTTCATTTCCTTCTTTTTTTTTTTTTATTATCTTTTTCCTAAGTTATGAGTAGTCATTTGAGAAATTGATATTCTTAAAGTGCCGAACAGAAGTATTGACACGGATAAAATTTGCTTCTCTCTCTCTCTCTCTCTCTCAAATAACTTTTTTTATTCGAATATTATTTTTATCTTCGTATGTGTTTTTTAATTAATAATAATTTTATTAATAAATTCTTAATATTATTAATTATTTGTATGAATACTTTATACGAGCATAAAGGCTCGTTTTTAGTTAAACATTATTTTTAATTATTACAACCCATTTGTTTTTTATTTTTTATTTTACATTCATGAAATAAAAAAATTTTTAAAAAAATATTGTACTTATCAATATAAGATCATTTCTGTCAATACTTCGGGCATTATTTATATTTAAATAATTTCAATGAAACACGAAATAATGATCGATGATCCCGTATCKATCGTAACTCGTATCGATCGATCGATCGATCTTATTTTTTGAAAATAATTTTCGTTCATTTTTCGAATCCTTTTATCTTCTTTATTTTTTTTTATTTTTTTATTTTTTTTTTCATTACTAGTCTACGGTGAACTTTATATTAGATCGAGAAGTTAAATCCGTTAGAAAGCGGTTTTCCTACTATTCCCCGCCGATCCAAGTTTTTAGGTTAGAAAACTATCCAACTCAATTTAAAGAGAAATGCCTTAACCTTCGGAAGTTCTGACGTAATGCGTGACAGGCTTTTCAAACTTTCGGCGAATATTCTAAAATAGATTATACGCTACGATGCGATTTTCAAGAATATCGAAAGTATATGTGTACAAACACATATATATACATACCTATATTTCGAAAAGCCATACTCGGTTTACGATTCGATTAAACGTTTTAAGTTTCAACATTTATCAACATTTCAAGAATCTAACTCATTAATTACTTGTAAGTGCTATTCATTATAAATTTTCCATCAAATTAATAAACTTGATTATAGGACCAAAAGTTGTTTATAACAACAATAACAACAAATCAAAAGAAAAAAAAGAAGAAAAGAATTTAGGATTGACTCATTCATAGCTCGCAGTTATTTTGCAATTCTACATGTTGATAAAGTCATTTTGCCTTACACGATATATTCGAAAATATTCATCGTTGTGCCATCTGTTGGTTAAAAGAAGTAATTCATGATGCAATAATTATCACTCTACTATGCCGATGGTATTATAAAAAAAAAAAACCCTTCGAAGGGTCACTGATATTCGAATTGTTTCAATCAACGCAAAAGATAATGAATAAATTTAATAAATATTTACTCAATATATAGCATATGATACTAAACTTCAATAAATTTTAATAATATTATAGTTAAAATTTCACGATAATTATTATTTTATAACATACTTTACTACCTGAAAGTAATGTTTTATGAAAATCTGTTTAGCTTCGCATAAATTTTTGTAATTATTCAAATGAAATAAAAAAATAAGAGTAATATTTAATTTTTATCTTTTATTTCTGCTATTAAGGATAATAAATTGCACGCGTTTAAAATGTACATTTAAATAAAAGTATATTATTAGCATCAGACTAATTGTTAAATTTTATAAGCGATCTATGAAAAATAATAAAATTATATCCTTAATTGAGATGCATAAGTATCCTGTTTAATTTGAATGATATATTTTATATGAGGATAAACGAATTGCTAAAATTGTAATTACAACAGAACCTATATTTCGCATAATTTCTTTACATCGGCAGACCACCTCTCGTACAAAGCTTTCATTCATCAAAACGCTACATCGACTGGCAGATTGATTTTATACTTTCTCGACAAGTATAAGGCTAATATATAAAGTTATATCAGCGCAATTAAATGATGTTTGTATTTTTATAATAAACCAAAAAAAAAAAATCAACGCTCTTAAAAATTCGCTTACTCTGCCTATTTTCTAGCCACATATATAGCAATTAAAAACTTGCAAAGAAAAAAAAATATATATATATATATATTATTTTCATTTGATTATATTCTTATGATCAGCTCGTAGATAAAATTAAGCATTTTTAAGTCAATTTGAGAATTAAAATTTCCAAATTGAAATTTTCAAATTGCAAAAAGCTAATTTTATCCGCGACCTGACGAACATAGGTCTTTTTTTTTCGTTTCATTTTTTTCTTCATCACGTGGATCGAAATGAAAAAAATCCACAAGTAAAGGATAAACGTTAAACGTTGTAGTGCGCGACAAATAAATATTTTATCATAGTTTCGGCCGTATCAAAAATAGAGAGCAAACGATAATAATCAACGCGAATATAAGTGCGCGTTGTTCACGATTTAAGAGTTAAACGAGGTGTGAACTATACGTGTAAAACGCGAAAATATTATAGGAACAATATTTGGATACGACGCATAGTCACGCCTTTTCTTTTTTTTTCTTTCTTTCTTTCTTTCTTTCTTTCTTTCTTTCTTTCTTTCTTTATTATTCCTTCTTCTTTTCATTCACATGACGCATCTTTGGTGACGCTGCAATTTGGCATACTTGTACGTAAAAGGTACTCTCATTTATTCATTTTGCCAAGCTCTTTAACTCTTGTTAACCTTCGAATACGTTTCGGATAAGACCAAAACGAAAAAAGAAAAGCGCATCAATACACCTGGGTACGTTTGTAATTTTTTTTTTTCATATTGTATATTATTATAATAATAATTAAAAAGAAAACGGAAGATTCGACGTTCTTATACTTTTTACGTATGAATATCTTTCTTTTTCTTTCGGTACGTAAAAGTACAATTGACTTTACTAAAATTGTGATATAACAGCCTTATACTTCGCTAATAAAGCTAAAAATTTCGAAAAAAAAAATTACGAGTTTAGAAACCTAAAGTTTCTCAACTTATATGAGCGATACAAACATTTGTATATAAATATGTTATATATATATATATCTATATATTATTATTATTATTATTATTATTATTATTATTATATATCGTTATAANTTTTTATTTTTACCATTAATATTAATATTAATAATATTATATCATCAAAGTACGAAACGCGCGTTCTATCTTTTATCGCAGTTTTTATATATAAATTACTTCTTTTTTTTTTTAATCTTTTTTCAAAATAAACGCCGAATATCTTGTCATCCACACAATTAAGGCACGCAAATATTCGCGAGATCGTATGTTTTAAAGGAACTATAGTAATTTCGAAATCGAAGGGAATAATGACAATTTATATTTAACTTCCGTTCATCACAAATTTCTTTGTAATTATATTTCTTTTATTTCTTTCATTTAAATTTTAGTAGTTTCCTTTAACGAATATAAAATCGTGTAATTAATTATTAATTACATAATCTCTTATAGGAAAAATGATCGCGCGATGACAAGACGACGAACGTCAATTGGCTGTTACAACACAACCAGTATTTTAAAGTTAAATAATTATCTCGACATCAAAATAGGGCATTTAACCCTTTCGGTATATTTGAATGAAATCATGCGAGTCTTCTTTTTTTCTTTGAAAAAAATTTCATATTTATTCGCACGTTCTTGATCATTTATTTCTCATTATATATGTATATATATATATATATACACACATATATATAAAGAGAATAAAAAAAAAGAAATTAATAAAAGATAATACGCTAAGTATTCTTAGTCGTCTACAAATCTAAACATCCTTCTATGCTACATCACAATCAACGTAGTAGTAAAATATGTTACATATCGGAGATAATAGATAGAAATAGAAAAAAATATATAGAGAAGAAATAGAGAAAAAAGAAATTGAAAGAAAGAAAAAAAAACCAAAAGAGAGAGAGAGAGTGAGAGAGAGAGGGAAAGAGAATAAAATATACGTGTGTGGTTTATCCTCAATTCACGGTACATCATCTACATGCACACGTATATACACAAATATACGCAATAATATTTAACATAAGCAACAAAAAAAAATAAATATATGTATATGTATATATATATATATATATATATATATGAATTGTGTGTAAATAATATTAGGAGAGACATTTTAATCGTAATATAAAATCATAGATAGTAATAAAAGTATGTAACTATACTTTGGCGTTTTCGTTCGAGTTTTAACAAAGAAGAAAGAAAACAAAAAAAAATAAAAAAGGAAATAAAATAAATAAAAAAAAAAAAACAATTACGGAGCACTTGCAATCGAAAATCATTCGAAAGTGAAAGACAGAAATAATAAGAGAAGAAACAAAAGAAGAAGAAGAAAAAGAAAGAACGAGATTTATCAAAAGTCTTCTCACGAGAGGGGAGGAAGAAGGAGATCTTTTAAACAAACGTGCAAAGATCAATCGAAGAAGATTAAGAATAAGAAACGCAATAAGATCTAAGAGAGCGACTAGCGACAAAATTGTTTTTTGTGCTTTATTTGTTTCTGTCCGACTGTTCAGTCTTATTAAGAGAGATAGAGAGAGAGAGAGAGAGAGATAGAGAGATAGAGAGAGAAAGGATAAAGAGAAAGAAATAAAACGAAATAAAATATAATCTAATCGAGGACAATAAAAAACAGGATTTGATGAGTTGCACGATGTAATCCTGCTAGAGAGAAAATATCGAGGATAAAGTCATAATAATAATGTACTTTATAGTTTTTGTTTTGTCGTTTCTTTTTTTTTAGATCAAAATAAGCAATAAGATTAAATAAAAAAGAAATAACGAGGGGGCTGGCGAGGGGGTGTAGGGGGGGGGGAGAGGTTTGGCTCGTTCGTCAAGGAAATTGGCGCGCAAGAGCTTAAATGAAGAAATTCGCAGAGCGTGTATTAGAGTAGGGAAGTTTACTTTGGTAATGACTAGGTCATACGCTATCGCCACGTTACGATAGTTATCGAGCGTAAATGAATTTCGTGCGTTTATGCATTACGTGTATGCGTAAATGTTAGTTCTAGGTAAACATTAGAAATATTATAAATTCATTAATTAGCAAAACTAATCGTCGTTATATGGCTGTATATATGTATACTGTTGCATTGTATATTCCAAGTAATAGAAAAATAATAACTGAATATATTAACCCCGAATACGGCACGAAGATTATAAGAAGATACGAGTACGATTGATTCGGTTGCTCGTTTTCATCGAATAACGAATCGAAATGAGAAAACAAGATGATGAAAAAAAAAAGAAGATAAGAGAGAGAGATTTAATAACGAAAATTGATTTATGTAGTATCTAGTACAATTGGCTTACAAGGGCTATCTCATGTGGTGCTAACTTCAGATTTTCTTCAAACTTTTCACACTTGCAATAAAATTAATAATTTATAAATAGAATAACAAAACGATAAATATTTGTTTAGAGATGCAATGTATGTTCCTTATGGACCACTAAAAGTGTGCAAAGTTTGAAACAAATCTGAGAGTTCACCAACCGATACTGCCCTTGTTAGTTACGTGGAAATACTAGTTTATGTCAGATCATTTAAGTCAAGTAACCATGAACACATTTGGTACATGGATGGGGGGTGGCCCCTTCAGGAAAAAAAACCGTTTGCTTCTGACTCTAGAGAAGCGGGTAAAAGACGACCACTCTTTTAAAGGGAGAATAATAATAAAACCAATTAAATATAGGTTTCTCTCTCTCTCTCTCTCTCTCTCTCTCTCTCTCTCTCTCTTTCTCTCCCTCTCATTTTCTTTTTTCATTTTGTTATTTCTTCTATTCCATATCGTATCAGGTTAAAATTGAATACGATAATTGGCGGGTCTTGGTATCGATCTCGCCTTGATAGGCGACAAAGATGAGATAGAGGTTTCACTGCTCGCAGTGCCACCAGAATCTCGTCCTCCGCTCTTACTACTGACGGTACTTCCCGTACTCTGTCCACGCGAGCCCGTTTGCTTTCTGAGAGCACCTTTGCTGTTAGCAGAAGCGTCGCCGTCGCTCAAACGACCGTACTCTCCGATTCTACGCGAGGGTGGAGGTATCAAGGAACGATTTTGTCCGTCCCTGTGTTTAACGTCGTTCCCGGTCGTTAACTTCTTTTTCTCCGTATCACCTTGAAGTCGTTCGTACTCGTGACCCGACGTCGACGTAGGTTTCTTCAAAGAACTGCTGTTCTGAACGTAACTTACATCCGTACCAAGTGACGACTTCTTCCTACGCTGCGCCTTCGCGTCGAACCTTCCATATTCCAAAGTGCAATTACCAGAATCCCGACCCTTGCTCACCGACGAATCCAAAACCGGACCTGGATCTGACTTCTTACGCGTTTCCGTATCGCTCAAACGACAATAACGCGAATTAGTTGACTTCAAACTTCTCGGTGGTCGTGGAAGGGAACTCGGTGGAAGACTACCAGCCCGACGTGGTTCACCCTCCTGCATTCTCTGTCTCTGTGAACTTCTACCTTGCTTTTCCAGCAACAACATCTCTTCTGGCTTCCCATCCGACAATCTTGAAACGGTACCCTTCAGTCTTGTACTCGCAGTCGCGAATTCCATTATACCGGCTGATGCATCCCCTCCAGAATCATCCAACAAACGACTCTTACTCGATACGGTACTCGAACTACCTGCACTCTCTACACCCGCCAATAATGGCTTGGGTATTTTTCCCTTTCGCGACGCAGTGCCTGGATTAGAGAATCCTGGAAAACAGCAAAGTGCCCGCTGAAACAAGAGAGAAAAACGCCTACGTTGGAAAGGAATAACCGGAGGACCTGGAACGGAGTTAGTGCTCGCCACAACAGCGCATGCACACTCAAGGAGGGTGGGGGTGTTGGATCGGTTTTGAATTTGGTATTGGAATTAGTGGGATATTCTGTCAAGGAGAATACTCGAGATTAATTTTCGCGTGCCAATTCACAACAATCTTTATCTATTTTTTTTTATAATTTATGTTTAATTCGTTTTTACGTTTGATTAGTATATCGAAAGTAATACGTAACAGTTAGGATTCTTATAGTTCGTCAATTTTCATTCGATAAATGTTTTTTCGTTAGATCACACAGTGTTATGCAAATCTTGACAATAGTAATACTGTAATAGGAAATAGTAAACACGTTTTCTATACGTTACATTTGATTTTTTTTTCACTTGATCGAATTATCCGTAAAAAGGATAAATGATGAATACAAAGGATATTTGAAAAATGTTTATCGTTAATCGTATTAACTATTTCCATTTTATTCAAAAATACTAACTCAAACACAACACGAACACAAAAATACCTTGACGTTGATCTGTAAAATTTTCATAAATTTCTTTCTGCAACGGCTATTAAAAGTAGAGCTAAATAAATTAATGTGTAATTTTACGCAAAATTGAATCGACTTCAATATTGCGTGTATATGAAAACTCACGAGTGCATAGGTAGAAGAATGTTTCACCATAGAACAACAGTGGCACTTTTAACTTTCATATTTCCTGCTTATAATTCTTTTTTGTATGAATTAACTTAATAAGAAAATATTTTTTACCAGTCTCGGTAAAAGATTTTCGAAAATATGATTACACGCAAATTGTTCTGCCTACCTTGCTGAGTAACTGCGAATCTAATTCTTTCAACTGATCGTCAAGGCTTTTGTTTGTTTGTTCAAAGCTTCCTTGTTTTCGATATTTGTAACTGTCTGTGACTCCATAAGATCCAGTACTACCATAACCACTTCCAGCTCCTAAAACGCTGCTTACTATAAACAAAATTAATGAAGATATGTAATTGTAATTTAAAATACTATGTGAAACAGAACAACAGAACAGAACAGAAACAATTTAAAATACTGAAGAGAGAATTAATCATTGAAATCGTATTTTTGTTTCTAATTATTTTACCAAGTTCTGGTGTACTTGTCAGTGCAGTATGATGATCTGCCGACGTACTTGAATGAGATGAATGTGCAGCAGGATAACTGCCAACTCCACTACTACTACTATTATCTTTGTCGTATGTGTGTTTTTGCAAAACTCTTATCATAGCATCCTTTTCGGCTAACTTCGACTCCAAATCTTTCATTCTATTTATATAAGATATTATCATGATATAATTTAACATGATATGTATGTGCATACATTCATAATATTTTAATATTTTTAAATTTACCTCGATTCGAGATCAGTTAATTTCTTTTGCGCTGCATGGACTTCATCCATATGTCGCATTTTATCGGAACGAGCTTCTGCGATTAATTTTTCTGCATCTTGACTGTTTTTTTCCAAAGCGGCAATTTTCGCATCCCTAAACAATCAATATTTATGTTTAACTGTTTCGAATTATTTTAACATTTATCATATGTACCGTTAATTATAAAAGTGGATTGAGTCAAAATATTGCAAAAAATGTATTATATTAAAAAATAAATAAATGAAAATTATTTATAATATCAAATATAAATTATATTAAATTTTTGAACTTAGTCTCCTGTTATAATTACCGGCACATATAAGTATAACGTTTGATTAAAAAGTATAAACGAACTTTGGTAGACTAGCTGCATCTATAGCAGCTTGCCTTAACGCACTTTCTTCGAGATAACGTTGTTCCCATTTAGCCACGTCACCCTCGAGGGACATAATTTTTTCATCTCGTTCACGTAACCGTCGTTTCAAATCAGTGATAGTTTCACCAGTCGAAGATTGTTCGTTATTGTTACCACCACCACCTCCTCCCTCTCTTAATTCTTTTTCGAGCTGACCTCTCAATTGTCTTTCGGTTTCTTCCCGTCTATCGCTTGACGCTTGAAGAGAAGATAAAGCTCGTTGAAGTTGTCCGACTCTTTCTACATATACTTGCTTTTTTCGACACTACAAAACGATTAAACATCTAAACGTTAATAATATATATACTTATTAATCAAAATAATAATTTATCGAGAATTCAAATTGTGTACCTCTTCTTCAAGGCGTACAACGTTCCCCTGTGCATTGGTAAGAGCAGTGTCCAAAATATCAATATGTGTGCGTTGTTCTTGTAACGTTGCCCTTTGTGCGGTTAATTCTATTTCTTGCCTTTCCTTAGCTGCAGCTAACTCTTTATCTATGTAAAGTTTAAAATAAAAGAAGTTAACATAATAAATAAATAATAAATAAATAAATTTGAAAAATTTGAAAAAATATAAAGTAAAATCGACATACTTTGTGTGATTAGCTGTCCAATAAGCAATTCACGTTGCGTCAATTCTTTTTTCATTGATTCTACGATCGGAGGACTATCTGTTCGAGAAGATAACAAATCGATTTGATCCCTTAATGCACGATTTAATTCTGTCAATCGTCTACAGTCATTTTGTAACCTCAATCTAGCTGCCCGCTCAAGTTTTTCTCTTCGCTCGCAAGAAGCAGCTAGTTCCTCGTGTGCGCGATGGACCTTTGATATTTCTTGTTCCAACTTTTCAGATTTAGCTACATTGTTGTAAAGACGTTCTACTTCTAACTTTAAGGCACTGTTTTCTTGGATCACTATCTGAATGATTTCAGATTGTGGCCAGGTTTCACCCATTGCTGATCCTACTTCTTCCCGACCTTTGGTTTGAGGTCTAACAAACGATAGATCAATTATACTACATGAATTAAAGGATTAACCCTTTGATCTCGTAGGTCACACTCGAAGTGACGACAATAATCATTTACTGTTATGACATGTTTCAAATTTACTAATATAGATCTATGGAATGCTAATATAAATTATAATAGCTCAGGCTATTCATTACAAATAGACACGTAATAGTATTGCAAAAATATTAAGAGTTCAAAAGTTTAATATATATAGAAATATTAATATTACTTATATTATAATACCTAGGGGAAGTAGCACGTGGGTCATAAGATGTCATTTCAATGTCTCGTTTACCAATTCTAGATAAGTCAGGCTGTGATCTTGACATTGCTAATTTTTCATTAGGTCCAAGGAATCTAAGTTTATTTTTCAAAGACAGGAGAGCTGGAGTATAAGTTTGTGGTGGTCCATCTTCGAATTCATTGTCATCCGCTTTACCTCTTTCGCTTTCTCTCATTCTTACTTCTATACTCCCTCCATTATTTACTAGTTTACTATAAGAAGGCACTTTTACTTCCTTAGCGAGATGCTTTAAAACCTGCTTACAAAAATAATTATTAATTCTTCTATTTAAAATTCAATTGAATAATATTTAAAACATGTTAGTGCATTCCTTTTACTGGTTAAATATCTATACTAGGATCACCTGTGATTGACTAAGGTAATCATCAGGTATGTCTGTAATTTCTTGACAACCTCCACTTCCGGATTGTTCATAAAGATGTTCTTCATGAGGCATGTTTGATATTGATTGCATTGTAGGGCTATTTGAATGTCCTTTACCACCACCATCGCAGTACACGTAACCCATATCTCCATGTTCTCTTACTATACCCGATAATCTAATAATAATAATAATAGGATGCAAAAGAAATAATTATAATGAATATTGAAATTTATGTATAAATGTTTTCCTTTATGGATTTAATAATTTTTTCAACAAATTTTCTATTTTTACTTTTTTTTTGTGATACCATTTGAATAATCTTTACCTTCCAGGTGGTGTCCATGAATTGTCATCGTTTGCATTATGAATAATAAGCGTGTTGTACGAACTTGTGGAAATATCCAAGCTGCTTCTATTAGAACCTACACTGGTACGATTGCTTAAATTATCTTTCAAACTGTTTCTGTTAGATCCATTGATACTGTCTTTGAGACTATTTCGATTAGAACCATTTAAACTCTCCTTTAAACTGTTTCTGTTTGAACCATTCAAACTGTCCTTCAAACTATTTCTATTGAGTAGATTACCCTATGTTTTAACAAAAGAATTTCTTATGTAACGTAACATCGATTGTATAGTAGTAGGCTTGAACAGCATGCAATCAAGTAAATGGACTATTTTTCTCTGTAATATCCATACCCAATAACAAGTTAGTTATTTTTTTTCTCTTTATGAAACTTTCAAATTAATCCTAAATTAAAATTTCACGTCATGATAAATTTTTTAACATATTTGACCATTCTAATAATTTTGTTTATATAAAAATATATTTATACGAAATGTATTATATTTACTTGAATATTGGGTATATTTTCTTTATGGCTGGAAGATCTAGATGGGCTTTGTTGTTGATTTTCTTGACCTTGTGGTTCTTGACGTGCAGTATGTCGGATGACATATCGTTCTTCGTTACTTAAATTTTCATTTGAAGTTGAAACATCTGTATCACTACCGCTTAGGCTTTGAGGTAAACCACCTAATATAATTTAGCATTGATGAAGCATTAAAAAAATCAAATTTGATATTTTATATAATTTGTAACAAGAGAACAATTAGAAATTGTACCTTGCATCGACAACTGCTTTCTTTGTATATTATTATTAGAAAACGGAAGAAACCTGCCAGTTTGTTGAATCGAGCTCATGATCGGTGTTATTTCATTTAGATTTCTTAGGTTTCATCTGGAAATAAATATTCAATTTATTTCAAATCTCAATGTAATTTAAATCAATTAAAATAACACAAATAAAATTGTTTATTTTAATTATATATATTTTCTTATAATACATATTTAATTGATATAAAAACTTATACTTTGTTAATAAATCGAATGGAAATATATTGAAATTTATTATTTCTAATTACTACCTAAAATTTAAATAACATAAGTTAGTACATTGACTTTTAAATAGAATCAATGAAGAATTATATAAAAAAAAAAATAAACTAATAGAAAACAAACAAATTCATGTCAAGATATCACCGAACTTGAATTGCATTCTACTATCCTAAAACACTATTTCTTAAAAGACGTTTCTCTAGAATATCATTGTTTCCTTAAAACACATACTCCTTTTATATATATTCGCTTTTTTCTTTAAGTTTCTATTCACAAGAAGAACACAATGTAACGTTCGAACACTTAATCTCTTCGTGTAAGAAAATCTTAAATGCATACGGACGAAAGGATATTTAAAACTACGTTTGCAGATTAATCGTGGTTACGTGCTAGCATGTCACGGACACGTAAAAAAACACGGAGCCGCCGTGGAATGCAGTCCTATTCGTGCGATTCATATTTGACATTACTGCTTGGAGAACTAAAAGGCGCGAGCGAGACAGAGACAGAGATAGAGACAAAGAGAGAGAGAAAGAGAAAGAGAGAGAGAGAGAGAAAGAGAAAGAGAAAAAGAGAGGGAGTAAGAAACAAGGAATGGAGAAGGGATAAAAAGAGAAAGGGGAAGATACATTCTTAGGATGAACGCATAACTAGAAGAGAAACGGAAGAAGCATCGTAGCAGTAGCAAAGCAGAACATTTTGACAGAGGAGGTGTCAACTTTTTGGAATCCTGATTATCTCGAGACATTGAATTTTTACATTATTACGAAACATTAAACGCGTTTGTAGCTCGTATATTAGACACTTGGTCCGAACTCTCTTTCTTTCTTTCTTTCTTTTTTTTCTTTCTTTCTTTCTCTTTCTTTCTCTCTCTCTCTCTTTTTCTCTCCCTCTCTCTCTATTTATCTCTGTTTCTCTATCTCTCTCTTAGGGTTAATATCCGCTCGTAAAAATATTTCCCCTCCGATCGCGAATCTTATCATTCTCATCTGTGTAGTATTTTTACAGCTTTTCGGAACTGGTACTACTCTACAGCTGCATAAATAAACAAAAGAAGCATCCTCGTAGCACGGCTATTGGAAGGTTCCACGTGCCGAGTATGGTATAACTACGATCGATTTGACTCTAATAATTATCATTCAATTACTCACACGACATGAAAATGCGACTACGAAACCGAATATATCACGATTTATTTCAATGAATTGGTACACTTCACTCTCCGCGCACGAGAAATAAAAATGCATGTATTTCTTGCATTCTTCGGTAGAGGGTGACACGCGCAAAAGGGGGGCATACTCCTCCAAGGTGATAATTCCTTTCGTTACTCACCACACGTCATTTTTCATCCGCCATTTTGTTCGTTTTCAAGTAAATGGAAATATATAGTTTTCATCAAAAATATTTATCTATAAAGATTATGACGTGAATAATAAAGAAAATACGTAATATTTGTGGACACATTGGAATTGTTTTGAATGTAAAGAATAAGAAATTAAACATCGATCTGATTGGATTATTTGATTCACCAATCATGGCGTACTTTTTAATAACCAATCACAAAGAGTCAGGATGTTAAACTATGTTCGCGTTTACTACGCAGTCTTGGATTAGCAGCGTTCGTGTTTGGTACGCCCATGAAGTCGAAGAAACGAATGTTCGTTGGTCAGTAATCGCCATTTTCTTAATCTTATGTATAAATTTATATTTTGAGATTAGAGGAGAGAACTTTACGACGACAGGAAGAACAACGACAACGACGAAGACGGAAGAACGTGTAAGCGAGACGTCGGAGTTTTACAACGAACGCGATGAATCAATCACGAAATTTCACGTCGTTGTTGAATCCGAGTTATTTGCAGAATGCGCAGCAAAACGCTGCAACTGCTAACGCGGCTGCTGCAGCAGCAGCCGCAGCTGCTGCGGTGAGTGCAGCGATCGCTAATGGAACACCTCTCAACGCTAATAACAATTCTACAACACAAAGCAGAAAGCGCGAAGCCGACAGTGCGTACACCAACGTCCCCCCTTCTTTCTATTAACTAATATACATATATATATATATATATCCAATATATATATATATATATATATATGTATCTACTATTATTATTTTATAATATATATTGTAATAATTTTGTTCAATATTTGTTATGTATACATTACTTTATTGCAATATAATTTTCTACAGATTCTTTAAATATTAATGCTATTGCATATTGCATACATATAATATTCTATTGCATTTCAATCTTGTAGTATTTCTATCATAAAAGAAAACCTGTTTATTAGTTTGAAAATAATTGGATTATTATCTTAGGCGATGTTAAGCAGGAGAAAGAAACGAAAGAGGAACGTAGGAAGAGGAGGAAAACTAGATGGAGTGGTAGTGAACATGACAAAACCTTTATACCCGGGATGCCTACAGTTCTACCGACTAATCTGACCCCTGAACAGGAGAAAGCTTATCTCTGTAAGTAATATTTTACATGTGTATTATAATAATTCATATCGTTTAGTCTTAATACACTATTATATAGATAGAGAATGTTTTTTAAGTCAGACTTTTGTATATAAATTTCCAATATTTATTTTTTCAAGTATAATATCATTATAAATTATACATTATTATGTAAGTATAAATATGTGTGCCAGTAAGTACTTGTAGATACGAGAGGTAAGGCTAACTTTTTTTTCTAAGAAGTAAATAGATCATGGATTTCGATAATAAGGATTGCCAATTATTACAAATAATTAAAATTATAGTACGATTATTGCAAATTTGTACTTTGTTTTTATAATATAAATTTAATTATAAAAATTGCAAAGTTTCTTAACATTTCTAAAATATGAATACGTTTAGTTTTAATAATTCTATCTTTTGAAAAATGTGTTCTTTTAAGGCACAAACCTTGATATCCAAATCTTGTAATAAAAAAGAAAAAAAAAAATTAATATCTTTCATCTGTGGATATATTCCAAGCTTAATAGGAAATTTATTCTTAAAAGGTTTATGTGTTGTTTTATATTTTAAAATCATGATTAAATTATAAAACGTATACGGTTGTAGCAAATTGGCAATGTCTAACTGTTGGGGTTTCTGCCCCCTCTAACCCGTTGGTTTACAGTTCAGCTGCAAATTGAGGAAATCAGCAGGAAGCTACGCACTGGAGATCTTGGAATACCACTTAATCCTGAGGAAAGGTTTGAACAAAACTTACATACCAAAAATGACCATTACATATCTACAATCCTATCTACTACAGCAGCCCATAATACAGGCGTCTTAAAATATCTAAATGGCTACAATTGAATTAATATGGGATACTGATGTCCATTTGAAAAGAATGGACTAGTAAATAGCCACCACGCAGCACAGAAGATGAATTTTGATAACATTGGTTTGCCCTAATCAATTTCTTTTATTAATTCATTTTTTACTAAGCACTGCTACCAGATAAATTGTGACATACTTTAAATATTGAAATAATCAATATTAATAATTCAATAGATACATATATATGATATACATACATATATATAGATATATATATATTAACTTGAGAAAATAAAACATTAGTGGCAGTGCTTAATCTGCAGTGGGTATCCTAGTTCATATATTTTTTAAATAATCATTGTCTTGCATATGTAGAACGAATCTGAGGTAGTCCGATGTAAATGGGGTTTTTATAAAGTTATTGAAAAACATATTTACTGAGTCGACAGTTCACAAAATATTTACAAAATATTTACTCGATAACATACAATGCAAATGGATGCATGGGTCACTTTGAACATAATTATCTCTCTCTTTCTCTCTCTTTCTCTCCCTTTCTCTTTCTCTCTATTTAGGCTGCCGTGATTTGCACGGCAATTTAAATCTATCAAATACTAATAATTTTAATAAGGCGATAATAATAATAATAATTATAATAATAATAATAATAATAATAATAATAATAATAATAATAATAATAGGGAAATTTTATTATTGATCAACCACAGCAGATATTATAATAATTAATTAACGATTTTATCGAGTAGATTTCAGGAAAATATTGGATAATAAAAATTACATCTGCTAACATAAGCATATCTTTGTAACTTTCATTGTTACATTACTTTCAGGTGCAACTTGAAATATAAACTTAAATAATTTTTCTAATAAATTGATTTACTCCAATAGGTTTAACTTCTCTGATTTTAGCTGGAACCA
This sequence comes from Polistes canadensis, assembly GCF_001313835.1. Lineage (NCBI taxonomy): Eukaryota > Metazoa > Arthropoda > Insecta > Hymenoptera > Vespidae > Polistes > Polistes canadensis. Next base: position 1,047,823 of record NW_014569569.1, read on the forward strand.
TTATGTTATGTCTTTGTGTTTCATTAGTATTACACGTAATAGTAAAGTATATAAGATGATTATAACTAATCTGTCAGAAATTATTTCCTAATAATCACAGGGTCTATCTCTTAGCAGCTGACATCATACCGATTTCTGCCGTGCACAAACGCGCAGTCTTCCAGTGGTTACCTACTATAGAATAATAAACATATAGCAATGCTACTATTAACGATAGTATATTTTTTATCTTCTGTTCTGATACCTTGGCATTGTTGGCAAACTTTATATTGTTTGTATCTATAAATTATTAGGCAATGTGATTATAACAAAAAAAAACATGATAAACTCTTTTAATTGTCTCATCTTATTTTAATTTCACAAGACTAGTTTATCGCATTTCTAAAATGTTTGTTATCTTCTATAGTTAAACATTTTTATTTATTCTTTTTATATTTTATTTTGTTTACTTTTATGATTTGATTTTTTGCTAATTATATTTTAATTCAATTCTTTTTTGAAACTAACTTTTCATGCTTACAATCAAATTAAATAAAATTCCAACATAGTCAAAGAGTATCAGGTACATAGTAAAGAAAAATCGTCTTAAACTTATTAATGATAAAAATTCACTAAAATCAAAATTTATTTAGACTTCAAAAAAACTACTGCTCCATCAAAATTTATTCACTTAATCACACAATCGTAGTAGGTTCAGGTTGCTTGTATGCTAGTACCATCTTAATGAAAACTTTGTATCTTGACAATTGTTTATTTTTTTTCAGATCTCCATCACCAGAGCCAATATACAGTAGTGATGGTAAACGGTTAAATACAAGAGAATATCGTACAAGACGTAAATTGGAAGAAGAACGACACAATCTCATACAGAAGATTCTCAAAATAAATCCGGAATTTAAGCCACCACCAGATTACAAGTATATATACATATATTATTCATTATCTAATATTTTATATTTATAATTTGTAATATTTATTGACTGTATTTGGTCAAACATATATGTAACGTTTATATATATTTTTAGGCCTCCAATCATACGTGTTCACGATAAAGTAATGATTCCGCAAGAAGAACATCCAGACATAAACTTTGTTGGTTTACTTATTGGACCACGTGGGAATACTTTGAAATGTTAGCATTCTTAGTTAAATTAATATTTGTCGCTCTTTGTTTTATATTTAACAACAATTTTTTTTGTATTTGCAGCAATGGAAAAAGAAACTGGTGCTAAAATAATTATTCGCGGTAAAGGTTCTGTCAAAGAAGGGAAAGTAGGTAGAAAAGATGGGCAACCTTTACCGGGAGAAGATGAACCGTTGCATGCTTATATAACTGCAAATAATTTAGAAGCCGTAAAGAAGGCTGTTGAAAGAGTAAGTTCAATTTTTTTGTCTTTCAAATTAACTATCTCTATTTCATAACTCACAATCATTACTTCTATTTTATTTTCAGATCCACGAAATTATAAGACAAGGCGTGGAAGTTCCTGAAGGTCAAAATGATTTACGACGTAATCAATTGAGAGAGTTAGCATTACTTAATGGAACATTGCGTGAAAACGATGGTCCTCGATGTACGAATTGTGGTGCATCGGATCATAAATCATGGCTTGTACGTAGTAGTGTTAATTCATAATTAAAGAATTACAGATTATTGTTATATGTGTATTAAAAATGAGCTTATTTTTTTTGCAGTGCCCAGACAAACCAAATGTTACCAATAATATAGTATGTTCAAGTTGTGGAGGGGCTGGCCACATTGCACGAGATTGTAGATCTAAACGTCCTGGACAAGGTGGTCCAGCAGCTGCAGGAATGGGAGGAATGGGACCAGGGGGAGATAAAGCAAAGATAGATGAAGAATATATGTCTCTTATGGCAGAATTGGGTGAAGGTCCACCACCGGATAGATCAAAGTCTGGACAAACTCGACAACCTGCACCAAATCCAAATTACCCTGGATTATTCGATAGGTATACACCATTTACAATAAATATATAATGATTGTAATATTTGGATTTAAAAGTTTGAATATCATCATACTGTTTTTATGATGTAGGCAACAGGCACCTCGCGCTCTGATGGCTGCACCGGCACATCCACCACCTCAAATGATGCAAGGTGGGCCTATGATGCCACCACCGGGTATGGCTCCGCCACCATGGAGTCAAGGTGACGTAAATAACATGAATGGAATGAACATGCAGTGGCAACCACCAGTTAGTATGCCGCCACCACCAGGTGTCATGCAACCACCTCCACCTCCTCCTGGATCTACCACTCAACCGAATATTCCTCCATTGATGCCCTGGATGGCTGGGAACAATCAGCCACCACCACCGGGACAGATGCCACCAACGCAAATTCCACCGCCTGGAATGGGTATTCCACCATGGCAGCAAGGGCAGCAAGGACCAATGCGTCCACCGCCTCCTGGTAATAATTAAATTAGGATATATAATATTATTGAGTAAAATAGATAACATTTTAGTGAGCCGTATGCGGCTAGCAGTCCGCAGGTTGATTGCTTTTTATTTTATTAATATCTCTGTGAATACCACAGATTGGAATAATTGAATTAATTCTATTATTAATTACAGGAACGGCACCACCTCCAGGATTTCCAGGGTGGCAACCTCAGCAAATGGGTGGTTGGCCTCCTGCAGCTCCCGTTCCACCACCACCACAGCAGCAACAAACTCCTGCGCCACCAGGAATCGATCTAAATACCTTACCTACATTATTGGCTCAACCACCACCACCTCCACCGCCCACTAGTTAGTGTGAAAAGTAATTAAATCGCACGATTAAATATTTATAATCCTACCCTGTAGGATCACAATTAGGTAGGATTAATAATAGTTGGGGTCCTACCCTCTTAATATTACTCTGTAATATGATAAATTATATGATTTTGTTATATTGAAAGAGACTTGATCATCGAATTTTAGAAATAGTTGATGTATTGAGTTTCCTAATTATAATAGAACGTTATGTCTTGTGAAACTTGGTTTATTCCAAATAGTATTGCGCATAACAAAGATCCAAGTTCTTAATAGTTACTATACAGTGTATTTCCTAAAATACGAACAGTGTGTTAATTACACATTGAGACGACATTAATTACGTGTATTATTGGTATAAAGAGTAGGTGAGGTATTTAGACTCGTTTATCATCGATTATAAACTGAAATAATACTTATCTTTCTTACAAGGAAAGAAACTAATTGTAATACGTTGCGCATTTTTTATAATGCAAAATGTCCCTGTTACGTTAACAATAAAAATCTTGTTAACATTGCACATATAATTATACAAATATCATTTGCTTACTATTTGTATAAATTATATCATCATAGTATTAATTCAGGTTTTTTGCACAGCACATTAGTAATATTAAGCTTAATATGAAGAATAGTAGTAAAGTACTATTCTTATTAGTACAAACTTGCCCAGAGTGTATTGTTTGTGCATATAATGTCCAATTCAGGAGAATATATACGGTAAATAAGTATCAGAGGGAAATAAAAAGCAAAACAAAAAGAAAGTAATAATTTTGCAATATTGAAGAAAAATAACATTCAGAATTTTTCTTAGCTTTATACACGTGTAAAAAGAAATTTATCTAAATTTATATGAATATATGCACAAACATAAAAAGATAGTAAATACCAGAAGTGGCGTGTTTCGAGAATACAGTAGGAATAATATTACTTTAGAATATAGAAGTTATTTTGTAGTTATACAATTAAAAAAAAAAAGTATAGTCAATTATACTTTTAATATCATTTAAAATACCACCTAAGAATAAATGGACATATGTATTTATAAGTTAATTGGATTGCTGCTTTTTCTAACAAATAATGTTTTTATTTTTTATTATGTTGGTGTTTGTTCTATTTATATATACACGATAGAAAAATTAAATTAAAAAATGAAGATACTTATAGATCAATTGTGTGCGTGAACATAAAGAAATCATTAAAATTAGAGAAATTATAAAATATATGAGTAGTCAGGAAAAATGAATGTTTACACTTTTGCTTATGTATTTAATGTACCTTAACTATTTATATGTCCAATATTGAATGAATTATAAATATTAGTTTAGTTGGATTAATTACAGACTATATTGTTTTCAAAAGATAATAATATTAAGCTATTATTATTACGAGTTTATTCCATTAAAAATAGTTTTGTTATTGAATTTGCTATTGGATTGATAATATTGTGAATAAAATCATTCAATTGTATTAATAATCATAAAAACACATTTAATGTTAATAGCATCACATATTAAGACAGAAATGTGTAAAAATATTTACGGGGACAATGCTAGTTTGCTTAATGTTTAATCTGTAAACAATAAAGATATTCATTAAAAATAGTTATATGTAAATACATGTGAACTTCAACAAACAGTCAGAGATTTTATAGCAGTTCATCCTGATGATATTTTGGTGAGTCAACGTTGTTACTCCATACCACAATTTCTAATAATTTTAAATATGTAATTTTGAGACAGAGAGAAAGAGATAGACATACATACGCATACGTTAAGGTTGCATAACGCAATGCTGTCAAATAATGACAAATAATACATAGTAAATAATGATTCCAAATCAACAATATTCTACTACTCGGAATATAACTTTAATTGTTCAATTTTGCTTATAATCATCTTCGTATTTCTAAGTTCACGTATATATTTTCTTGATATTTCTGACGCGTCCCTGAATATAACAAATGAACCTCTCTCTTTCTCTTCTCTCTCTACACTTTACTTCTTCAACTATCTCTCTTACTACGCGAATGCGGTGAAAGGTCAATTTTTTTAAAGTTTAGACTGGAGAAATTTCTACAAGAAAGAAATTAAATTATGTGTAAGAAATGTAACGTACTCTAATCATAAAAGGTGATTGAAAAATTACGAAATTTATTCAAATTAAATTAAATTTGGATTTATTATTATTTGAGATCCGTTTGCGAAATGGATTAACTTCAAATTAATAAAGTTGTATATAGCGTTATATAATTTATCATTGAACGATTATGCAAATTTAGGACATTCAATATTATTAAATCTAATTATCGAGAAAATTAATTTTAATTATTAAAAATGATAGATCCTTAACTATATAAATAAAAGCATTTAAAAATATTACTCGGTCGCTAAAATTAAAAAAGATTCTAATTCATTAAGATTCATTTAATTGCTTTGTATGAGGATTGACAAAACAAATAACTACGAATTGTGTATTCTGTTATAATTTGCAATTTAAATTGCATTCATGAGCGTTCGTTTAATTGCATTTATACGAAATATTATAAATAGGAAATGACTCGATAAAAGACTTTCATTTTTGTCGTTATTTATTAAAATGCAACAAATGCAAATTCTCTCATTTGCACCCCGCATAAACATTAATGAACGATCACGTGAGACAAGGCCATATAATCACCTTGGCGCTCCGCGCCTTCCGAGACAGCACGATCGTCCTTTTCCTGTCGGCTAGAATAGCGGAATTGCCATTTTACAGTTAGCCAATCAGCAACGGTCAACAACCAAGCCGTTTTCGCGGCATAGTAAGTGGATTGAGTGTAGATGACTGACCTTTGACTGTCAACCACCAGTATCCTGATTATTTCTTATTTAAATTTTAACTATTTCTCTCTCCTATATGATCACTTTCGAAAAGGAGGATAATAAGATACAAATTTATTGATTTTTTGAATCACATTAACTATTATTTATTAGGTCCGTATTTCTAAGCATTTTTGGGTCAGTATTCTAAATAAAACTTATTGGTTTTTAAAATAAAATATTAGTATGCATCTATAATCAATATTATTGATTCAACTCTGTGTTCCACAATTACAAATATTAATAAATTAATATTTATTAATTTAATATTTAGCAAAAATTAATATGAACGTTATATTTAATGGACAAAATATTCATATACTGACTATTTATATTACGGAGTACTGTCCTAATAAATAGAAATGTTGACTGCAATTAGACTCGGTCTATTGGATTTATTTGTAAGCTTTTATGTTACGATAGTAATAATGCGAAAAATATCATTAAATTCTCCTCGTAATCCTTAAAAAATAACGAAAAAAATAATTTCGCAGCCGGTAGGATTCGAACCTACGCTCCCAGAGGGAATCTGATTTCGAGTCAGACGCCTTAACCACTCGGCCACGACTGCTTGCGATATAAATGGTTTGCGGTTAGAAGGGTGAAATCAACCCTCTCGCAGATTCAATATAGTTTACAAATATTTTTAAGATTAAAATTTAAAATATTATCAATGAAAATATAGAAAAAATTAAATGATTTATGCTTTCTGATTTATTATTAACTTATTTTTTTGTTAAACACAAATATATACGTAACATATAATTATATATATATTACGAGGAGAATTTAATATCTAACAATACTTTATATGTATTGTTAGATACATAAAAAGATAAAAAAGAATATATTTGAATTGTTAAGTAGATGTAATTAAAAATTTAAATGATAAATATTATATGAATGATTGTTTTGAGAAAAGAAATTGATAAGAAAGTAAAAAAAAAAAAAGAAAGAAAGAGGAAACGTCTTCTGAAATATATGTATGCATATACATACACGTGTGCTGGGGAAGCATGTTTATGCATTTACGTGCAAGCCGATAAAACAGCTGCCTAGTTAGCCGTCAACTTTGCAATCAGCAATCTCTCAAGTAGTAGAGTCGAGTCCGTTTGCGGCTGTTCCAGATTGCGTCCTTGCCGTATAAAGTGCAACGGCATGTGCGTACGTGATGGTATAACGGGTGCTCTCAAATGCCTATTTTTAAGATTTTCCCTCTCCTCATCCTATCATATTTTATATATATTTCCAAAAATATTGATAAATATTCTACAAGAAAGGTGTGTATATTAAATTTCATAAAAAATTATAAAACGATTAATCATTTATAAGCAATTGATTTAAGATACACTTTTCTTCCACATTTAGAAAAATAAATAATTATTCAATAACGAGAGACAGTAATTTGTTAACTGCAACACATATGAGTATAATTATTCCAAATGTTATTAAAATGTAGCACACACACATATTATGCCCTTCTTTTAGATATTTGGTTAATTTATTTTGAGAATTGTGTGGTCACCGAAATAATTCCTTTAGACGAAATTATAAAAAAAGACAAGAAAGGATAAATATCTTTTTCGTAGAAAGCTTCTCGATGTCACGGACGATCGAGAGCGTGAAAGTAAACCGTTAAATAAAAGTAAAGGAAGAATGAAGAGATACCAAATGAAATATACATGTACACGTTACGCATATATGTATATAACTATACACTTATATATATATAAATATATGTAAAGATAGGTAGGTGAAGTATAGCAAAAAGAAAGCGATGGTTTGTCTGTTCGCATAAGAAAGAGGATTTAATTGACAGGACATGACGCGGAAGTGACGTTTTACAAAAACTTGATGAGCTTCGTGGCATAGTGTGCGATCGAGATTTCCTTTTAAAGAATATAACCGTAAGAATGTACATAAGAGAGGAAGATTAACAATTTACCGTAGGATCGAACGTTACGAAATTATGCGGGCTCGTTTGATTTTTTTGTTCATACGATTGGCAATTTTTCTTTATCTTCAATCGGCAATTATCGTTGTTGCGATAAATCAACCGGTAGATCTTTAAATTATCGGTCACCCGTTACACTTGCATTCTTACGAGTCGTACAAGTCCTAGTTCTCTTACTCTCACCCACAACAGTTTCGAGAGTAAATTCCAGAACAAATACACGCGTATATGTATATATATATATATATATATATGTACGTAGATTTCTGTTTAGTTTACGTGTATAAGTTGCCGACTATATCCTATCCAATCTGTCTAGAATCATTTGGAATCGAACTTTACTATGTTCTATGTATTTATATGTATATATACACGTGTATCTACACGCGTGTGGGAGTTACGTGCGTTCGTGTATCGCTCGTAAAATACAAAATCGATTGATTATAACCGATGAGAAGCAAATGTCGTCATTTTGCAAGAACACGGTACGCAATATGACAGCTTACGATTGATATATATATATGTTACTATAATATCTATCGATCTATGAACTACTTTCGCCTTTCTTCGAATATAATCGTGTACGAAAAGTTAGATATTAACTCGTGATAATCATTTTGTCTCTCCTTTCTTTGTTACGTATCTAAATGATTCTATTCATGAATTCAAACAGAGTTTCGGTGTATGAATTTAATTATAATTAATATAATTTTATTTACGCTTGTGTCATTTTAATCATCGCGATGAGTTAAACAGTTGAAAATAGATAACTTTATTCGTACCCCACATTAAGCAATATAATCGTAACGATATAATATTAACCGAGCAAGAAATCGAATGAAAGAATTAAAACAAAAAAAAAAAGATCGACAAACGCGTAGAGAGGCCTAAGTAAGTATATTCCTCGTCCAAAATATCAGATAACATAAAGATACAATTACCGTTAATCGCCGAGATACGGACTTTCACGCGAGTCGATCGCACAGTTTCTTTCAGTTCTTGCAACGTTCTCTATACTAGCGGGGTAGAAGGAATAGAACGCCCCGGTGGGACGGATGAACGATCAAGCGGGCCAAACTAACTGTGTACACAGATCTCTTATATATTTTTATTATTATTTATTCCTCTCGCGATCACAACATCATCTTATCTAAATAATTTCATCAAATTCTAACCTATGATCAGAATTTACAAACTGAGCTTTATCAAACTTCACTTTCCATGGTTTAATATGTTTTAAGACAACTAAATCCAATAGGTACACGTAGTTTGACGTTACTTTCTTTTTTAAATTCTTCAGTTAAAATGGGGATATAATCTTAGCGTTGATTGAGTTCAGTTAATCTGAGAAATAATAAAAAGAAAAAGAGACAGAGAGAGAGAAAGATAAATAGAAATATAAGAAACACATTAGGTACTGTTGCCGTTGCCGTTGCTCACTTTTACTTGAACCAGGAACGAACGGTACTCGATTAGATCGGCAGCCGTCTAGCCTGCCCATCGGGGAATGCTTTCGTAAGGCAGGATGTGTGCGAGATGCCGGAGGGGTCGATTCAATTGAAATTCAATTACAAAACTATTTTCGAGTCTGTGTCCTGGCCTGAATCAAACTACCGGACTTGCAAGGACTCTCGAAGATACCCGAACTCTCTCGTATACATCTTGTAGATTATTATATTTATATCTAGGCTATTCGTATTAAATAGACACGCGTGAATTAATATAAACACGAAAAAGATGTTTGCGGACACGGAGAAAGTGTATATCCAATGATGGTTAAGTTAACCTTACGATCTCCGCTCACGCGGAATTCATGTTCCTTTAAGCTTTACACGCCGATATCTCGAAAACCGCGACTTTCCACGGCCACGTGACTAAAATAACAATCATTCATTCGCGAACGTGCAATAGGTAAGATATTAAAGTTCTTGAAAGTGAAAAACCCTCGGATATATATATATATATATATATATATATATATATATATATATACATATATATAGTTGAATTTCTGTTGTTCAAGTTACCTTTAGCATTGAGCCGTTAACTCAAGATCACTAATCCGACCGATCGTAATAATTTATCTAGAATCAACTCTCGCGAAAGGGTGAAATCTCTATTCGTATTTTTATCGATCATTTTCTTCCCCCTACAATTATGCTATTTCTAACGGTAGAACTCTTGTGCCACGATATCTCCCTTTCGATTACACACGGCCACGTGACCGGAGTTAAGATCAAAAACTAGACGAGATTCGAGTCTCTATCTCGCTCTTTTTTTTTTCTTCCCCCTTTTTTTTTTCTCTTTCTCTTTCTCTTTTTCTTTCTCTTTATTTCTCGTTAGGGTCGGTTAGAAACGATTGAAAGTTGTCGCTGATTTTTTCCTCCATTAATTATATTCGCCGCCAAGGCCTTTTCACGCTGTTGCATTCCAGGCAACGGCACGACCTGGCACGCACTGCACTTTTCTCCTTCGATCTCTCGAAGAAGGCGGGTCTCTATATCTCTCTCTCTCTCTCTCTCTTTCTTTTTACTTTTCCACGCTCGACAAGTACAATCCAAGACTTGTCAGTTGGGTCAGAACGCGGTCAAAACCGATTAAAACTCATTTTTTCTCAACCTTCGTTGAACTCTCTCGTGTGTGACCAATCTCGAATATACGAATATAATGTAAGAGGTATCGTTCAAACGATAAACCAAATCCAACGAATAGAAAATAACCCAGAAGTTACACACACACACCTGATTGATTAATTTATATTATTTATTTTGCCCGATATTCAATATTTCTTTTAAATGACATCCCTCTTACTGGACGAGATTCCTATCTTGAAATGAAAAAATGAAATAATATAATATTATAAAATTCTACTTATTTTATATAATTTTTTTCATTTGTTTTTATTTTTTTCTTTTCTGTAAAATAATTTTTGATATATCCTATACGTAATATTATATATACCCGTGTTTAAAATACGAGTCGATGTTTGATTCGTTAAACTCGAACTCACTCTCCAGCTTTAAACCTTTCTTCATCGGTAAATATCCTCCTCTCATCTTGGAAATGTGAAAGGTTTAATATCCGATGACTTATGAATATTAATTTTGATTATAAACGTGCTATCGGTTCCGCGTATCGATGGAAAACAACCAAGGACTATTTTGATTGAACCTATTCGAAAGAAAATCTTCTTATCTTTTTCCAAAAATACTTTGATCATTTTCGATATATTTTTACGTTTCAAGATATTTTAAACCGAACGTTTACGAAAACAATTGCCAAAGTTGTTTAAATATTATTCATTTTAAACGCGAGACGTACGAAAAAAAGATAAGGTAAAACAATTTGCTATATCGTTTAACACCTGTTCTGCTAACGGTATTGCTTTTTTTACTTTTTTATTTTTTTTTTTTTGGTTTATTTATCTTTCCCTTACCCAAAGTATCATCTCATATTTACACAAATGTCGTTAGTCTCTGATTGTTCTCGCAAATGAAAACACACAAATATATATAATTTTTTTCGTTATTCAAATTCAAATCTGCATTTTAAGTTTTTGTTTTTTTTTTATGATAACATCCCCGGAGCTCTGCGGGTTATTTTTTTTTTTATTCTTTTTCAACGAATACTTATATATTTTCGATATTTTTTAAAGTATAATTTTGTTTATTCCTAAAAGAGACAGAGGAGGATATTTTCCATCCATTAGAGATACTAACACCGACACTCCGCAGAATATTATACCTATGAAACGTGACACGTATCTACCGTATATAGTCCGAAGAAACGTTTTAATTTCGAATTACTCGACCGCGCAAAAGAGTTGGATAGATACATATACACATACATACATATATACATACGGAAGCGTATAAAACTTATATATATGTTAGGTATAGAAAATTGTACTTACGCAATGACATAGCTACCCCTTTTTTCTTTCTATCTATCTCATTCACTTATTTTCCTTATTATCCGAAAGTATCTCGTGTTACTATTACATGCGGTAAGAATAAGTAAAACTGTCAGAATCGATCTCTTTTACGATATTATCGCAATGTAATTAGAGTAGTTCATGGAGCGGCACACGAGAAGAGAATTATAAGTAAGAAGGAACACGTGTATAATTTATCGTTGATGCGTAATAAGAGAAAAGAGCATGCACGAGAAGAATGCTGACATATAACGCTAATTTAGTTAAGTGGTCAGTGTTTTTTCTTTCTTTCTTTTTTTTCTTTTTCTTTTTGGCTTGAGAAAGTACTTATATTCTATAATATCTTCTCATAAACGAGATATATGGTAATTGTCTCTAATATGAAATATCTGATTTTTAAAAGGCACCGCTAACCGATGTACATTATTTATTTATTTTTTTGTTTTCAATGAAACTTACGTACTCAAACGCGACGAACAAATTTAAGAATGGTGAGTTGAAAATATACCGATCGATATGTGAAGTTTATTTTTATCATGAAATAATGAATAAACCAAATCGAGAAAGCTCCAATGTTATTATAATTGTTTTCGATTTTTTCGAAAAATCAAAATATTTCACATAATTACTAATAAGTCGTACTATATATATATGAAAAATTAAATGGGGGTCTCGTTTAAAGATGCATTTTTTCATTTAAGATCAATCTCATGTCAGATTAAATATCCAACGAAAGAGGAATTATCAAAATACGAAATAATGCTTGATTAATTCTGGACTCGGAATGGAGGAGAAGAAAATGAAAAGAAGAAAAAAAGAAAAAGAAAAAGAAGAAAAAAAGAAAAAGAAAAAGAAGAAGAAGGGAAGAAGAGAACACACGATGTGGCCTCTCTCTCTCTCTCTCTCTCTCTTTCATTCTACACGAAGAAATAATCCGCCCTCGCCTGGAGCGTAATTTCTCTTACCCAATTCAGGTCGACGATGTCTACTTCAAGACGAAAGAGGAGAGAGGAGAGAAGCAGTGAGAGCTACTCGTACAAAAAAGAAAGAAAGAAAGAGGAAGAGGGAAGAGAAAGAGATTGGAAAGGACAATCGATGGAACGGGGAAAAGGGATGGAAAAAGGAAAAACTCGAAGGATGGTGTAGTGGCTGATTACTCAAACTGTTCGAACCGCATTGTGAAGGTGTATGTAAGTAAGTAAGTATGTAAGTAAGTAAGTAAATATATCTTTATTTCGTAAGAAAACGCGATCCGTAGATATTCGATATACGAAACACACATGTTGCACGAATCCCCTAACGAAGATTTACAGTTATTTCGTATTTTATCGTTTTCTTATTTGATTTCTTTTCGTGATTCTTTACGGTTCCTTTCAAGAAGATCCTGTCATCGATCTTACCACCGATCTTTCGAGATGTTGCCGTATGAAATTGTAATTGACGATCGTTGTTGGATTGATCGAAAGGATATAAGTATTACCTACTACCTATTCGTCTTTCTTTTAATGTATTATAGATATACAGAGTGTCCCCCAAAAGTACGAACTGTATAATTATTAATTTATTATATATTAAAGTATTCGCAAGTACGATTCTTTTTTGTTGATTTATCTAGCAGGAGGTTTATCAGTAAAAATGACGTTTGGGACACCCTGTATAAATGTATGTAACAGTAATTATATACGTAGGATCGTATCGAATTACGAAATATCCTGACAATTCTTAATTGACCGTGTAACGATTATTAATTGTAAGTGATTTTATGATTTTTTACTCGAACGATTTATATTTTTTCATCCTACCATCGATCGTTAATAATTACATATATATATATATATATATATAAATGTTTTTACCCGGTGGGAAGGATCATAGATGATAAGTTCTTTCCTTTTAAATTTTAATGCCGCGCTAAACATCATTCGATGATTATAAATCGAGCGTATGTGAATGATGAGTTTGATGTAGAAATATTATCCATCGACATCGGTTAAGAGTAAAGGTTAGTTGTTAGAGAATCTTCTGTTAAATATCTATCGATGCAAAATGCGTGATCATCGATATCTACTTACTCGTATTAATCGAAGTTAATAACACCGAGATACAATGTACGATTACAATACGATTGACGATTTATTGCAGTTGTAATAATTCCAAATAAACGTTTCGTGTTACTTTCCCTGATATTTTCTTATTGTTATCGAGACATCGATTTTGCCTTTATATTCAGTAAATACGTATAGATTTACACACGAGTAATATCTTATCCTTGTATTACCGATGCTCTTAAAACGCGTCCTATCGCGGCTACGAATTTGATCCTGTGATCCTTTTAGTTCGTTGTCGTTATGGTTAAGAAGAAGAAGAAGAAGAAGAAGAAAAAACAAGATATAAAAAAATAAGTCACGTGTAAACGTATATATACTACGATTTCAAACTAGGCGGTGCGGCGGCGGTTGAATTGGTCTACGTGATTCTAGACACTAGAGTTCAAAGTAAGCATTACGTCTCTATCAGTTAGGAAACACCACGTCTACTCTAATTTCAAGATTAATTCTAATCTTAATACTTTCTGTCACCGTATCCCTCGTTGACTGTTAATCCGACTCTGTTTCTTATGTTAATGATTCTTTTACGTGTACCTACTACTTTTCAATATTACAAAAGGATATTGTATCTTTTTATATTTTTATTGGCAAATTATTTTTTCTATTTTTTTTTATTTTTTTTAAAGATCCTTCAGGATACAGATGTCTTCCTAATTTTATTAGAAAAATTCTTTATTATATTTTTTTTCTTTTCCTTCACGAAGGATTTTAATTTGGATCGTTCGGTGATATGAACGCTTGCACAAGACATGCGCGCTAGTGACAGATGAGTATACTTCGATGGAGATTCGAATAATATATTAGTAATATCAAGCTAACTTTTAATTAAAACGATTAAAAAGAAAGATTTACTTTCGTTTTACGAGTAAAAAAAAAATGTATTTTATAATTCGTATCATTACGTATAAATATTTTTACATGCCTATACATTTTTAAACTTTTACCGTTCGGGGTAAAAATCAATTGAAATTAAATGAAGTGCATCGAACCGTGACTGACATTCTTGAAGATACTTAATTAAAAGGTCATAAAAATAACTTGCATTTCCCTTCTATTGTATATACCGCGTTATAATATACATATATAAGTATATATTATAATTACGTCAATATAAATACCAACATATTCAAAATTGATACGTATAAAATGGTTTCCACGAGGAAAAAAAAAATAAAAAAAAAAAATAAACGATTGCAACGATAATTCAATCACGCTTCTCGGTTGTTCTTTAAATCCAATGCGATTCGTATCCGCTTATCTATAATAATTTTCGCTATAGTTGCCGAGCTGTACGAAAACCGGTTGGGGTACCTGGTATGTCAGAGAGTTGGCATAATCAGATTATTTTAAAGGTGGCCTTTCTTTTAACACTCGCTTGGTAAAAGTTGTATCGCTGTATATAAAAAAAGATCAAAAAAAAAAAAAAGACCAAAAATAAAAAAATATGTCAATATTTTTTATATGAAACAAATGAAAACAAAAAGAATAAGAGAAGAGTAGATATAGGTATATATAGATATCATTAGTGATAACGTTTATAATCTTGTTGCTTTCGCAAATATATCAGATAGGTGATGGTAGGTTTGTCCTTGATGGAAAGATAGAAAAGTTTAGAGTAAGAGATTTGGTTAAAAGTTTATAAAATACATATTATAACAAGATGAAACGTAATAATTTTGAAATAACGGGAGTGAGTAAGATGGTAGGAAAAGATTGATCGAGAAATAGAAAGAGACAAAGATTATTATTTAACTGGAGATAGTAGGTAGGTAGATAGATAGGTAGGTAGGTAGGTAGGTAGGTTTAACCAATAGGACTACGACGGGGCAGACTTGTCGCTAACAGTTCACAGCCGGAATATCTACGGCCTTGTAGAGGAGAACCGATCACTGGCTGCTCTACCACGCCCTGCTTTGGCATTCTCCACGATCACAAACGCACTCTCTACGATCGCACGTAAATATATATATATATACTTATATACTTACACGGCGATCTCTTGAACAGCAACACACGCAACTACCGTGAAAGTATTTTATCTTATTCTCGATATAATCTCGATTATGCGAATACGATTTTAACCGGTCGCCGCGAGCCGCAATTCGTTCGGCTTGATTTTTTTACTCGGAACCGTTAAATGCGAACCGATTCGGCTTTTACTAACTCACTCAGGACGTAACTACGCGAAAGAGAGTGTACTTCCTCGGTAAAAATTAATTCCAACTTTTCGCATACTTGCTTTCCACACAATCAAATTGATAAAGATTTTTTTTTATTTATTATACTTTTGCCCGGAGATGTGGGTTTTTTCTTTCCTGTTTTTTTTCTTTTTTTTTATATACAATTAAAATAGAAAATATTAAAATACGATTTAATGAAATTTTATTCAACGAATAGAATTTTGTAATTGTCTATTAGTACTAAGCAATAAAAATAGATATAAAATATATCTAATTATAAAATGGACAACGTACAATCTCTTGATAAACCTTTCAAAAGGGTAAAGATTTATACACAGATTACTTGTAAGATTACAACTTGTATCGCGGATTTACAAGGTGTTCTTTCATTTCTTAACACCAACTAAATGTATTTGCATATTGATAGATGGCAAAGATATAAAACGTTCGAACTTTATCGAAATCGTGTCTGACGTTTAAAATGCTCGCAATTATCGTTTAGAATAAGCTTAAGAAATTTTAATTATTATTTTTTCCCATTTAATCGAACAATTTGCTTGCACACAGGGATGAAGTTCATTAAAAAAGAAAAAAAAATAATAAAAGAAAAATAAAAACAAATACCGTTCGACCATTGACTCTTCAAATCTTTTCCCAAGAAAGTTTATCCATTAAATGAATCATTTTGAAAGCACGTTAATATTTTCTTTACCGTCGAAGATCATGCCGCATAATTAATTGCATACTATGTTTACCACCACGATCTACTACCTACGACATTGCCCGTTTCCGAGTTAATTTCGTAAAAGTTAAACGATTGATCGCTTCATGGCGAATTAAGAAAGTCGCATAGTTACTTAAGACATCTTTTGACACGGAGTTATTTACAACGCCTACGACAAATTACATATTTCATTATCGAATAAATCTCTTCGAAAATCTCTACCTTGTTTTAACATTAAACATTGTTACCTGTAACATGATCCGTTTTAGATTTTGAATTAATATTGGCCAATTCTCTCAATGTGTGTGTTGCTGTTTATATTGTAATATTTTTGGATTTTATAATAATTATAATTATATAAAAATTATTCAAGTATAAAAACTGGTATATATAAGTTCGATATTAAAATTTACATTGCTAATGAATTTTGTAGAAAATGTCGAATATTAAATGAAATCATTAGCGTGTGAAAATATAAGGGATTATCTATTTTGTAAAAATATGAAAAATTATTAATATACGACAGGATCAGAAAAATGAAAATTAAACAAGGAAAAGGAGAGGTCGCGAACGTGAACTGTTGAGTAGGTTACAAGGTAGTTGTCGAAAATGAATCGCAAAGTTTCTTGGTTCTTTGGATTTGCAAAGTTTCGCGGAGATCCGTGATTTCGTTTGCGTGAAACTCGATTGGCCGGCATGGATCGGCGTGGCGTCGTTGCTTTTTGTTGTCCTTTCACGTAATGCTACGTTCATAGTGTATAATGCATAATACTCGAACGTGAACTCATCTAAAGATAAACTTGCAACTATACCATGTATGGTAAGTGCAGTTCAAAATCTATTTTTATAAAGTACACTGATATATGATAATATTATTTTTGGTGAGTTTCGTTTAAGCCACATGGGTGGATATATGGCCCCCATTTAAATAAAAAATTTCAAGTTTAGTATAAGTAATACGTAGGTATACGCGATACTATTTTCAAATTTCTAATAGAATTTAAATGATTTGTTGAATTTGACATTTATTTTTTTTCAAATGCGCAAAAGTGACGAATTTAATAGTAGGTAGTTGAAACAACTCTGAGAAAAGAAAAAGAAAAAAAAAGCCGTCTAATAAGCGAGAAAGGTAAAAAACTATCTATCGAAATGTTTAAATAATTATCGATCATTGTGTTAGATCACGATTAATAGCGAATATTAAAATGGTAAGGCGTTTCCAAGTACTTAGAAACGTTTAAAAGCTGTGCTCATGCGAAAGATTTGGTATGAACCAAGCATAATAGCTGCTATGCGGTATTTACGACAGCTAACAAGTGGCGTGGGCGCTATTAGATACGGGATCGTGCCAGTGAATGACATTATCAGTAGATCCGGATTATTATCAGGAAGCCTTCCATAGAGATATCTATTGCTATAATCGTGTATTCTTATGGTACTAACTATCATACCATTTTTTTTATATTATCTTCCATACAAATATTATGAAATAATTGACACAACTATTTATTATCTAATAAATATAATAGGATCAATTGAAATTGGGTCGAACGCGCGAATGATGATCGTTAAACGATAATGATTTCAATTTGTTATTTTCACGATGAACATTATTCATATTGAAATGGAAATGAATCATCGATAGTTAAATAATATAATGGAATAGTTGATTTCAATGAATGTAACAGTGCACCGATCGAGGTTTCGTAGCATTCGCCAATGCGAATAGATCGAAATGGCGGTCTCTTTTCTTGTAATTCGAATCGTCGAAGGAAACTGTGGATGTTAGGGATCGGACATGTGGACGTCCTCGAAGGTAAGACATCCGGGTCCATGGCCCAGTTTCACGCACGCGTGTGTTTCGTGTCAAGCATGTCCTGTCCCCTTCTCTGCCATACTACACTTCATACACCAGCATGCGTGAGCTCCCTCGCACTTTCCCGCATTTGTTATTTCACCGCAGGTAACTACTTACTGACGTCAAAACGAAGCCAATTTACGGACAATCTCTTTTTTTTACCATATCCTTTGTGCGTATACCTATCTACGTACGTCTGCGTATATGTATATATATGTATGTGTTATTGCTACATGTCGTGAAACAACCAATTATTATTATCCAAGATTTTATGATGCTACCCGTTCCATAATTCTTATCTCATTTATATAGATTTTCATTAATTATCATAATAAACATTATCATATCGTCTCTACGTATTCGGGAATGGCAAAGTTTGAATTTTGCTAATTAAAAATGTAAAAGATATTGCGGAGGGTGGGGGAGGGGGTACAATTTAATTGGAATTTTGATTTTAGAATTCTTCAATGCATTTTTTGTTGTTAAATAATTATATTATCACGCTATCTAATCTTTGCTATCATTTTAAATATAATTAAGACACAATGTGTAATTTTATAATATGTTCAAATATAATTTGAAATGAAAATGAAAATTCAGCGAAGTATACAGTGATTAGCGCGTTAATATTTGCTTTTTATTTTAAGACACATTTCGAGCAATATCAATATTGTCCAATTCTCAATACACTTTTTGATATAGAATATTATTTGTTAAAGGTTCATTGTTTTAAATTTACAGGAAAGTAACTTCTCCGTGTGATGATTCGAAACGTTTTTTCTTTGGCATAATAATTGTATTTTGATAATAATAAGTAATATTCAAGTAAATAATGCACAATATTAATCGATATGAATTCACGACGATAATTTAACTACACAAATAACTTGTTATTTTATTTTTTAATGACTTCCACTTGAAGAACAATTTCGATGCATCATAAATATTAAGGTATAACGTTTAATTATTGGTAGGACTTATCTCAAAGCCACGTATTAATTGGTAAGGAACGAACGTCTCCAGGAAGAGGATATCCGGATAACTTACCGCTAGTTGAGTTATTTCTTCATTTAAACAACTTTTATCCCAATAATTTTAGTAACGTTAAAACAAATAAAAAAAATGTAATTATTTAATGGAACGTTGAGAAGATCTTTTAGGGACTTTCGTAAAAGTTGGTAAGAATTTTCACAGGTAGTACGGCATACTTTAAGAAAGGGTCGACCCTCACGAATCGAATTGAAGAGAACCTCTTACTGCGGTCATTTACCTTCCGCATAACCGTACGTTCAGACCGGTCCGAAACAAATGACTGCCCTGTAATTCCTTAACTATCGGTAGGTATATTTTCTCGATCATCGTTTCAAATTTTTGCATAGGTTGATTGTAAATAGATTAACAAACCTAATAGCAAAATAAAAAAACAACTATTTATATCAGGCTATTATTTTTTTAACATTATTTCACGAGTATTTAGAATAAAATATCAGTTTCATAATACTTTCAATATTTAAATTAAAATATTTGTAAGAAAAATTCAATATAATACTTATTCAATAAAGTTTATTCAAGGTATGAAAAATTTATTACCATTTTTCTTTTTTATTCTAAATACGGACAGAACTTTCCGGTAGATGGAATAAATCTTGAAAAATGAATAATGTTAAAATTACAAAATATTACTCTTTACTTGCGTTTTATAAATTTGAAGTTTCTCCACTGTTCGTAAAAAGGATCAATGACTATATAAGAGAGTATATAATGCGTTAATGAGACAACTATAAGGAGATTAAAAATCATGTGGCAGGAAATTGTAGAAGGAAGAAGAAACGAGCTTGGAATGATAAAAGAAAGTCAGTCAGAAAAGCATAATCGAGGCTTGGTATGAACGTCGATCCCGTTTCTCGGCTAAGATCTTGACCGATTCAAAAGGAAAGCGATCGAGTGCGCAAGCGCACACCTGCACACGTGCACGCGCACGTGCGCTTGCGCTTACGGTCGTACACTTTCCGATGCCACGCTCTGATCGACTGACTCTACCAAGCCAATTTCTTCGTTTCTAGGAGTAAATGAGAGAAAAAGAGAGAGAGAGAGAGAGAGAGAGAGAGAGGGGAAGAGAGAAAGAAAACGGAATAAAAAAAGGAAAAGAAGAAAATAACATCATGGACGGACGTGAAAGTGAAAAGCAGGATCTGGATCCTGTTCAATAATTAGCACGGTAGCCTCGGCGGAATGTGTCCGAATAAGACTCTGGTGACATTAATAGTATCATAAATATTGGCATATGTTTAAAATTCACCCATATCAAAATCTTTCCATTCCTGTCCGAGGAGTCGACAAGTTTTATTCATTCGATTTCAATCGCATACGTAATATGTATGCTGTCAACATTGGATTTTGTATTTAATATAAATAGAATGTATTAAAGTATTCAAATAATTGTTAATTAATCGATAGAAATGTTTATTGTTGTTTAAAACCTCGGAGAATATATCCGGTGCATTGTACTCTTCGAAATTCACCATTAGACTTGCACGTTTGTCATCGATCTAAATTATTTTACTCAATTTTATTTATATGAGATTTTCCGAACGTTGCACATATTATGTAGAAATGGGAATAATGTATGTAAATTTGATGTAAATTTGGAAATGGAAGATGAGATTCGTGTGATATATAGAACCATACTATCAACTCTATTACTAAGTTGTTCTATACTACTTGACTTTACAAATGCAAACGAATTACTCAGAACTTTTTAGTATGTCCATGTGGAACGCAGCGGTACCAATCTTTGATCATGCCTTACCTATATGCGAGACTTTCTATTCCTCGGACGTGATACTTTTCTATATTGTGAAGTTCTTCCATGATCACGCGATTATATTATAATGACGTTTGCGCGAGTAGAGTTGGAAAGATTTCATTTCGTCTATATGCACATATATACACAGATAATGAATGTTAATTGATTAATATACATGTATGCGAGCGTATACAGTTCATGTTTCAGTTCAACGATGAAACTCACGTTTATTAACATCTCTTTATAACAGAATATAAAATATAGAACTGGAAGAGAAGATTCAACGAAATAATGAGGGAATCTCACTGGAACGTGAGACAAGGTCGCGCGAGTGAAAAATCATGGTGAAAAAAAAAAAAATATTATAAAAAGTGTGTGTATGTGTGCGTGTGTAAAGGAAGGAAAGAGGAGGTGGAGGAGGAATATCTCGAGAATAAACAATGCTTTGTCCTATCGACGTTTCGATCGGCGCTCCTCGTAATCGTGCAACATAAATACGTATGTAAGTATATGCAATATATATATATATATATGTTTATATAGCCATGTAATAGTTTTCCTTACAGACGAATATTATGCAGATGTACGGTGACGTGCTCGTAGAATGTTAGAATGCAGAAAAGAGGTGTGTATCAACGCGTTAACGTTTTGAAGTTGAAATTCTTGCCGAGTCAATCCGGTGCTAGAAGCGCAATCCCGATTACTTATTTACAACTCTACACCTTCCTTGATCTTCGACGTCGCTTAGTACATCGTAAAATATCTTTACGCCTTATTTCTAACGGTTCTTATATACACTTACACACAGAGAAAGGTTCGTAATGAAATCAATAATGATTTCAAGCAATTAGATCTAATCGTTGCGTCATAGTAACCAGGTATACCCATGGTTGCATCTATTTCGAATATTTTAAATATCTTTTTAAGAGTTCGTTTGTAATAATAATATTTGTTATTTCACGTTTTTTATTACGAACATCGAGCAGGTAGAAGGATATAAATTCGAAATACATATGTAAAAACACAGTAAGCATAATAATTTGATTTAAAACGATCGATCGTATTTTCGATAAGATACAAACATAATATACAAGTAGAAGGGGTAAGGGAGGAGGAATTCTTTCGCTATGTTTTATTCTAAAATAATTGCAGCAGTTGTATTATTGCGATAAAACTCAACCGCGCGGCATTGAAGTCTGACAACAACAATCCGCGGCTTATTATTTTTTGAGAAACTCAAACTCTGCATTTTATGAACAAAGTAGTACAAGGACATTTGATATCCGGTTATTACGATGCGCGTCTTCGGTTAATTAAATGCCAACTAAGCAAATTTATATCGAGATCGTATGTAAATCGGTGATACAACTTGCAATCGATCGTTCTTACCTGTTTATATTATGTTTGAACAACGATCGAATGAATTTTGTTCGTTGTTAACGATGACTACCGAATTCGTTAAAGCCGACCGAACGGCCTTCTTTCTCTCCTTCTCTTTTTTAAAATTAACTCAACTTATTTTCTTTCAATCGATGAATTCGAATTAAATGTTACGCGTGTAAATATATATATTTATCTTTCTACGTAATTTTTAACGCATAACTTATCAACCGACCTTGTTATTTATCGTACTTCTAATAGTATAGTCGATCAATATCACCAATACTTTATTTGCCTTTTTTTCTTTCGAAAAAATAATCGTCCATCTTTGAAATATCTACATTGCGATCGAACGAACGATTTGTTTTTTTGGTTATCGACATTATTTCGCAACGATGGCAGAGCGTTATGAAAAATTGTTTACCGAAAATCGTTCGTTGACTTGATCGTCAAGAAGAGAAAGTATAGAAAAGTATAAAAATGCAAAAACTGCGGAATCCTACAGTAGAATTTATTTGCTTTCTGTTTTCTTTATAAATGTCTTTAGAATATATATAAGTAAATACATTTATTTTCAATAGACACGTTCAAATTCTCATGAAACTATTGTATACGTGAATACATCGATATATGTTAAAATATTAAACATTGATAGATGCTTTCCAGCAGAAATTGTTCTCTAGTGAATGCATTTGTCAATAAATGTAACGGTGTCCACTGCCCACGAGCATGTACTATGCGTCAACTAGGCGAAAGTTCCTAGCATGGAAGGCGGGAGGTTTGACATTTTCGAACAATAGATCGAATAAAAGTGTAATTGAAGTAAGACGAATAATGGATGGAAAGAAGGAAAATAGAAAAACGAATCTAGATGCAGATGAGTTGATATTTTTTACATTCCTAATCTTTTTCCTTTTTTTTTTTTTCATTTACGAACGATCGATAAATAAAGCGAGAAATAAAAAAAGGGAACAAAATTAATTTTACAAAAGGAAAACGAAAGAAAAAGAATCGATGAAGAAACGTGTAACTTCGGCAAAACAGTTCTTCCCCCTCCCCCCGTTACAACATTGCCCCATTCGTCTCTGAGATCATTACAAGCATAATCGGCATTCGTTCATTCTGATGTAACCACCGCATTGTTTCTATAACAACGAAACGCATCTAGTCGTTTGCCGTTACCCGTCTCTTACCCGCCCATCGACCCAGTAACGCTCGTAGAAAGAAAAAAAAAGAAAGAAAAGAAAAGAAAAGGAAAGGAAAGGGAAGAAAGAAAGAAATAGAAAAAAAGAAAAAAAAATAGGAACAAGAAAAAACCAAAAAGAAAAAAAGGTGCTTTTAAAAAATATTTAGAACGACTGACTCTGTGATTGTGAGTTTCGTAACATCCCTTCCTACGTATCGATATTATCGATTCTGGTTATGAACCAGAACGACTCGCGCGAAACGAATTCTTTTTATTATTTTTCTTTTTTCCTTTTTTTTTATTTCTGCGCGTGTTACTTTTTACTTCACCTTTTTCTTTGTTGTTTTTTCTTCTTTTTCTATCTTTCTTTCTTTCTTTCTTTCTTTCTTTCGAACGAGTTCGGAAAGTATAGGGCTGCTATTCGATTTTATTCCAGTCTCGCACCTCGATCGTTTAAGAATCAACGTAGCAAAGTATTTGATAAGTCACGAATCCGGCCTTTCACTCTGCCCGGAGGATCGATCGACTGACTCTACTTTGCTGCAACAAGATCCGCGTTTTAATTTTCATTATATTATATCTTATAATATTTTTCATCAGCTATACGAAGCTTAATCTTCGAACGATCCCATTTTCTTTCTTACTCTCTTTCCTCTTTTTCTTTTTCTTTATTTTTCTATTTCTCAATAATAAAAAAATAAATAAATAAATATATATATAAAAAAAGATATTATAAAATCTGACGAAGATTTCTGAGCTTGTTCGAATACAATTAAACTACATTTTGATTAATAAAATATTTTGATTTATTTTCAATTTGAGATAAATTCGTTTTTAAGCGTAACGTCGAACGATGGAAATAATCGACCTTGGAAGGACGATATTTTAATCGAAAAGAGATAAAAAAGTTTTTTTGTTTTTTTTTTTTCGTAGATTTCACTTTCTTCGAAATAGATTCACCGTACTCCTGTTCTCGATCTCCTCATTGGTTCTAGTACTATTTCTATGACAAACGGTACCGACATTTACGAGAGCCACATAATGACACGGTTCGTAGTTGACTCCTGAAGCGAACCGACAATAAGTCGCGACGCTGATACCGCACTGTGAGACCAAGATGAGGTCAAGACTGCCCTCTTTCTACGAGACCTTGGCGAACGTCCAGTCTTACGCATAGCTAATCCACCTTACTCACCTTATTCTCACTCTCACCTTCTATCTCTTCCATCTGTCACCCACATACACAATATACTCTCTATAATCTTTCTTTATTTCTTTAAATCATCTTTTTTTCTGTTTTATTTTTCTTTTAATATTAAATTCTTCCTTAGAGAGATTAGTGTTGCACAATATTTTATATATATTATATATAATATAATATACATTTAGTTAAAATTATTATTATATATAATATACTTTTTTTTAGAACGATCCCCTTTACCTCGTTCGAATCAATTATCATTTTTCTTATTTTGATTAAGATTACCAATATATAATATATATTTCAATTATAATTCATATTATATTTAATATTAACGTTAAAAAAAAACGTAATATATTTTAATACAAATATTAATATATGATAGCGCAATCATAAATTCATTTGATACATATATTGTTTTGTATAATTATGTTTCGAAGTTCTCGAGAAGAGAGGAATAAATTTGTAGTTAGTTTGAAAACTCTCTCTCTCTCTCTCTCTCTTATTCTTTCTGCAATCTTGTTTCGATCCCAACTATCTTAGAACTCTGCAACGGTAGATAATTTTGCTGCAGGTTCGACGAACTTTTTTCAACTTTCCCTCTGTTGGAAGGCCGTGCGCACGGATTTCGTTTGGAAAGCGAGCCGACGAACGATCGAACTCGCGGAATTCATGAGCTCTCCGTACTTATATGTATATATATATTTGTGTGTGTGTGTGTGTGTGTTTGTTTCAACTTCGCACGCGTAAAATTTTTCACTTAAAAAAAAGATAACGATAAGGAAACGCAATAGTGATTGCGATGGAAATGAATAAAACGTTAAAGTTCAACATTTAATATAAATTATATATCGCTTTCCACTAACTTAGTTTTTTACCGATTTCAATTTTGATAAATTATCGACCTGTAATTTAGATTATAGATAATTCATCCAATAATTATTTCCAATGATGATAATCGTTTAAATGTTACCAATGATTTATGTCAAAAAGATAAGCAAAGTTTTACGTACGATTTCTCATATTCGTTCCTTTCTATTCTAATCAAATATTTCATGACGAAAATACAAAATCTTATCTACGAAATAATAATCTATTTTTTAGTTGCTTTTCAAAATTATATTGATAAATTATAATTTTTTTTAATTGTAAGATTATATTTCGTGGATAAACATGAAAGTTATTATGGAAATAAATATAATACGATTTGATTTGTATAGGTTCTCTATTGTATATCTCGTATTAAAAATAAACGAAGAGTTCATCCATAAAATATAATCTTAACTTGTTGGTTAGTTGTCTACTAAACAAGATCGTCTTATCTCACGCTTCTTACATTATTTTCTTCAGCTGCAATCTACAAATCACGACATCGATAGCAACTTGAAATATATATCCAATGAACGAGAGAGAGAGAGAGATAGAAAGAAAAATTGTTAACTGTTTAAACGTGCACCAGTGGTAAATTGTATTTTCCGTTCACGATCTTAGCATCTGATATAACGTTATGTCACGTATCAATGTAAGTATTGACTTGGCAACTAAGTTAGTGCGGATTTGTTGGTTGGCAACTAAATGCACTTGTGGTTACTTTAATAAAAACCTATAGGTCCCCCGTGGGACCTCTCTTTCTTTTTATCTATCTATCTATCTATCTATCTATACTCACTTAGTTGCCAACCCAATAGTAATAATATATCGCATCTGTGTTTGTATTTGTATTTGATTTGATTTGATTTTTATTTCTTCGATCATATTGAACAGATTTATCTTTCCGAAGACGGATTGATTCGTGACTTATTAACATTCATTTTTCCCGTGCTTGTTTTTATGTTAAAAGATTAATAATAATTAGACGATAAAGATTGTGAAAAAAAAAAATAATACAAAGTAGACGCGGATCGAAGAGGTCACGTTGATCATCGATACGCTGAAGATATTTGTTGTTGACAATGACGACGAGGAACAGGAGGGGCTTTGGAATGAAAAAGAGAAAGAAATACAAAAAAAGAAAGAGATAAGGAAAAAACGTGCAAGTAAGAGAAGGAAAAAAGTAAAGGGGCCTTGACCGACCCGATGCGTGACAATCGACTACGAACAACAAACGAGCAATAGAACTGAATCAGCCGACGAGGAATGTCTCCTTGTACCGTTATGTCGTGATCTTGCTGTTATACCGACCAAGTGGACGGACCCATGCCTCCTCCTCGTCGTCGTCGTCGTCGTCGTAGTCGTCGTCGTAATGTTCATTTAGCTACTGAACTTAACGACAGAAAACTGGTTCGACTAGACTACACACTATCTAATGATTAATCGTATTTCGAACTTACATCACCACCATCGATACTAGGTATACTGTTTTGGTTATTGGACTTCTTTATTTTCATCATAAATAATTATATTAGGACTAGTTTCATTCTTTGAATCATATTCTAATATGATTAGTATATTTTCTTATCATAATATTCTTTATACCACCTTGAAATATATTTTTAATTCATTGAAAACACGGTAGATATTTTATTATTTATATTATTTTCTAATAATTCAAAATAAATCTTATTTCTTACATTTTAATATGAAATTCAACGTTGCTGCAATATAAATCTTTTCTTTTTTTTTTCTTTTCGTTTTCTAAAATTTCTACAAATTTTGAAAAGAGAGACAAGGAGATAGAGAAAGATAGAAAATGAAATTAATCAGTTATAGTTTTGTTTACGTGATGCACTTATTATTATCTAATTTATTATATCTAATACAAATAAGGATGCCATTATTTATCTTACTTTACTATTAGAAAAACTTCCATAATTATTTCTTCGAAACATTAAAATTCCTTGACTCTAGCATAAACAAATTTCCTTGTTAATAGTATTCGGTTTAATATAATGGATTATCAAAAACTTTAGCATCAAAGATATCGTAAAGAGTTATAATACGCTGTTAAGGGAAAAAGAAGCCATTTGATGTTTTATCGAGTTGTTTTATTATACATTCATATATTTTATACGCGTATTTAGTGTCTTATACTTCAACCGTATACGCGATGGTATGCGAAGAGGCAAGGAAAAATTTACCTTACGAAATTAAGAAACCTCAGTGAAGATTTACGAATTCTGTTATATTGAAAGACATTTACTTGTTTCAAACAGAGAAATAAAGAAATATGATAATAAATGAAAGAATAAATAATTACGTATAATTATTTTGTAAATTCGTTTCCTAGAAACTATGAAATTTCTCTAATTGAAATTAGTTATCATTTAGTTAACATTATTATTAAAAAAAAAACGTTGAAGTTCTCTCAGATTCAACAATAACTTACGAATTTCTTTCTCTTGAAATTTTAGGTCAAGCTATTCGGCTTTTCTACCTGTGACAATTCATTTCTAACAACAATAATCGCGATCTCTAATGGTCGCAACTACCACGACTATTTCGTTGTTTCGCGGAAGTTATTATATTACATAACGAAGCGTCACTTCCTCGTTCTTAGTAACGTGAAAAATAGATTTAAAACGTAGTGCACTGTGTCAACACTGATAGCACGAGGAATATCGGAAACTATAAACACGTTGAAAGTTACAAGTATTATATATTAATATTTGTGTAAGTATATAATCTATGCGTGTATTTTAGGTATGTATAACATTGCATTTTTACTTCATTTATATGAAGATACCGATTCGCATAACGTTCATTTATTTAAATAAATATTCATAAAAAAGAAATAATAATGCATAACCAAATAAATATAAGTATTATTCTCGTGGTGACTAATAAGTGGATAGAAAATTTGGCAATCTCGTCCGGTCGGTCAGTGCTCTCGGACAATTAATTTTAATGCGGGTCACGCGAGTGATTTAAATCCACATCGGCAAAAGATAATGACCTGTAATCGGTCGAAGAACGCATTCTTCACGCAATCCATACACGAAGGAAGGATCGCGTAAAACTTACACGATGGAGAAGGAAACTCATTCCCACGCGTTTCGAGGACGTTTACACATACGAGTGAGAGAGAGAGAGAGAGAGAGAGAGAGTCTACTTCTTTTCTTGTCTCTTCCCACACGATGCGTCGTCTGCAGCTGCAACCTGCGTTCGGATGAAGTCGCTAAGAGAGAAAAAAAGAAGAAGAAGAAGGAAAAAAAACATTAATAAAAAGCGTGTTCCATAACGAGATTGAACGAAAAAGAAAAAAAAAAAAACAAGAAGAAATTGAAAGACACTTAAATTAAACTTTAGAATGCCATCCCTCGATTTCACTCGAACCGATATATCCCACTTTCCCCATTGGAGATACGAATTTATATATGCCTCGAACTTTACGTAACTTGTACATTTAAATAAGCGATGCAAAATAAAAGAAAAAAAAGAAAAAAAAGAAAATAAAAGAAAAATGTTCATAGCGACGATAAATCGGTAGTTAACTCGAGTAAGCTCGTTAACGGAGCGTCGAAATGTAGAAACACGATCTTGTAAGTAGCGTTTGAAAGGCTCGTATTCTCTTTTGAAAGAAGTCCATGCCATTCAACGAAGATCGCCGATCTTCCGATCGCATCGTGAAGGAAAGTATTTCAGAATAATATATATGTTACCGTCAAAGCCGGAAATCAGTCATTGCTAGTAATTCCTTTTGCATTACTATGAATGCAAAAAGCCTTCAGACGAAATTGAAAAATTCTTCCATTTTTTCCTAGGCATCGAACATAATACTTTGATATTCTATAGAATATCAAATAACTATTTAAACAACGTTGAAAAGAATACATTCTCGGGCACAGACACACGTCACAGATTGCAATGCTGTAAGTTGTACAACTTTGCTATTTCTTTGAAAAGTTTTGGTAAATATTTTTTATACTGAAAGTGAATAGATTTTAATGAAACTTATATTAAATTAAAGTACACTCTTTTGTCTACGCGTAGAATACTATATCGGGTTATAAATTTAGCATGTAAAGTTCAGAAACCTTTGCAGATTGATTTATAACTCAAATTTGTATTCTACGTGTAGATAAAAGAGTGCACTTTAATTTAATATAAAAGTCATTAAAATTCGCTTGCTCTAAGTATAAAAAATATTTGCCGAAACTTTTCAAAGAAATTGCAAAGATGCACAATTTACAGCATTGCATTCTCTGACATTTTCTGAACTTTACATGCTATATTTATAACTCAAAATGGTGTTCTACGTGTAGACAAAAGAGTGCACTTTAATTTAATATAAAAATCATTAAAATTTATTCACTTTTAGTATAAAAAATATTAACCAAAACTTTTCAAAGAAATAGCAAAGTTGTACAATTTACAGCATTGCAATCTGTGCCCGAGAATGTATTATTTTCAAAGTTGTTTAAATAGTAATTTGATATTCTATAGAATATCAAAGTATTATGTTCGATGTCTAGGAAAAACTCTCCAAAAAGTCTTATTTCTGACTTCGTCTGAAGGCTCTTTGCATTCATAGTAATGCCGAGGAATTACTAGCAATGACTGATTTCCGGCTTGGACAGTAACATATACATACATATATAAATTGAGTATATCAAGTATACTCTTGGCAAAAACAGGCTCCCCCTACCCCCTTGTAAACGTTACGATTTATTCGCTAATAAGAAAGCTCGATCGTTTTAGTTACGTGTTCAGTGCCGTGAGCGCAGTTGGCATTTGTAATTAGTCGCTCGTTAGCGGCACTAAAGTAATTACCTATCGAACGCCAGCTGTGATTGCCTTTTTACATACTACAATGAAATCGGTTCATATCGGCTAGATATATATCAATAACTTCAACGTATATATTTGTTTTGATTTATTTTCTTCCTGGTTGATCGCGTTCATTTTAATATATCAAATTGCCTATATACTTTACTTTTACATATCTCGTTTTCTACGATGCGCTAGCTCTTACCATTTCAACTGCTTTCCCCTTTTAATTAACTATACGTTAAAGATATTTACATCGATGATATTAATATTTGTGTTAGTGACTTTGGGAAGTTTGAAGTTTCGAATTCTAAAAAGACTATAACAAAAAATAGAAACGGATTCTATCTTTAGGAATATATATGCGGCTAATTGTGTGTCATAACTGAAAAGTTATATCTTGCTGTACGAGACGCGAATATTTTTGCTTGATATTTAAAAAGAATAACGAATACAACAATAATTGTATCACTTTCTGGTTTAGATATATACGTAAGTGATTTAGAGTATAAATATCATAATATTGGACAATTAATTGATCACATTTTATAATTTCTATTTATTTTATCTGTATATTAAACAAATTTTTAATTCATATCTTAAATCAATATAATCACAATATTGATAATATGATAAAATAATAATGTATAATATATACATTGCATCGATATGCAACTCTAATGCAACCCTGCTCTCATATTATAAATTCTCATGAAATAAATATAAGTGACATTTGTGTAATAATACACAAATTTATTTTATTGTACATTGTCCATAGCAACCACAGTACTGGCTAGTAATCTAGAAAAGACTACTTTTTTCTGCATACTTCTCTTACAAATATATTATTTGTTATATAAACTATGATATGATTTATTTACCTCTATACGTAGGTGAAGGAAAAAAATAGAATTAATAAAAAAAATATTATAGGTATAGCATATAAATACAGATACGAGATAGGCGCGGAACGTAGGGTAAATGATCACTTACGGAAATATTAGAAATTATAGCCTTAGAAGTCGGGTTTGTTTGACGCATACTTTTTAACATTCACCTGCTGCATATTAATCGTTGGACGAGATTAACCCCTTGCGTAGGCGTTCTACATGACTCGTTCTCATATGTCCGAAGTGGCCGTTTATGCTTGTCTTACATTGCTACTTACAGGAGCAAACTGCAAACTGGTTATTCCGATCATAAAGATTAATTAAAAAAAAAAAGTACAAGAGTAGTAAAGTTGACATTTTTTTTTTTTCTATCTTTTTCTAACGTAACAGATAAAAGCAAGGTGGATATATTAACTTTTTCAACGTTCAAATTAATAGCACTTTGCGCAATAGAATTGTGCGCCTCGTTACTCGCTTACACCGTGACTTTAATGTTACCTTTGATTTTTTTTTTAAAATAATACTCGGATGTATCCATGAGCAATAAAACGACAAGTAATTTATTCTATTATGTTGCTAATTAATTTTATATTTTTTATTCAAATTATTATTAACAATTATTGAGAAAACGTCACGGATTTAAAAGACATTTCTTAATACTGGTTAAACTTTGATAAGAGTTAGTTAATCAACGTCATAAAAATAAGTCAGTAAAATACGAGTTTCGAATCGGTGCTTGGTTTCCCGAAGTTCATAGAAAAATATAAATATACTCACAGAGAGGTAAGATATTATCTCATTGTTAGATATATAGTTAGCTTATCAGCACGCGATAATGATGCTTCTTCCTTCCTCCTGTTCAATTCATTTGCTCGAGATAGGATAAAGTATGGGAACGTTGAAATTTTTGTAACTCGCGTACCTATCGCTAACAGTTAACTTTCTTAGTCGCCTTCACGCACTGATTATTTTCAGTAAAAAGCCTAAGATATCTAGAGAAAGATAGCAAGAAAGAGGAAAAAGACTCTCGACTTCGGGTAAATGATCTCGCCTATCACATGCACACGTGTGTTTGATAGTGAGGGAACAACAACAAAAAAAAAACATTTATTTGCATAAAATAATATATTAGTGTTACTTTAAGATTATAATATATTGATAATGATATATAATATTATATTATTTAAATAATGTTAATAATTTTTATTATGAATATTGACGAATTAATAAAAATACAGATAACCAAATAAAAAAATATATTGACCTAATAGGATTGTAACTCATCGTAACTATAATAAATATAATGCAATCGTTTGAATGTAACACTGATAGCTAATAGAAAAGAAAATAATTAGTGCAAGTGGTATTTTTACAATGAATAAAAAAAAATCACATAGCGACTACTTCCGTTTGATATATTTGTCATTACGTATGCAAGATCGTATGAATTTAAATTCCTCCACTTGGCTTACTGCCGTTAAGCGAATTAACGTCATTGGTAATACTTGAAAAAAATCTTTGTTTATTTTTTCGCGTAATAACGTGTTTCATACATAGGTAAGTACTATATATATATATATATATACAATAGGTCTAAGTATCTCGTTAATTTTTTTTCTAAAAATCGATGAAAATTATATTTCTTGTTGCTACGTTAGTGAGAATGTAGGATTTGAAAAGAACATACTTTATTTTTTATTTCACACCGGTAAGCAAAATATACGTACTCGGTTTTCTTATCTCTAAACATATACCATAATTGAGCAAAACAGTTGACTTTTTTCGAGTCTGCATCTCATTTTGAAAAGTAAAAGGAGATAAACGTTATTGTTTACAGTCGAAACAGAACAGCTAATTGTCTAGAAGAAGTTTGACGCGAAAAGGATTTCCTACAATGTCAAAGTTATGCAAAGTTTGTGGGACCGATAAGATGCATTTGCTCGTGCTGTCTAGAGTGTGAACAGGGACGTATCATTTGTAAAGTGTATACATGTAAATATATATGTTACGTTACGATAAAATCAAAATATTCTTTGCTTTTAAATTTCAATTTGTATTTTATAGGGGTATATCTATATAATTATATATTTTCTAATTTAATATATTCATATAAATTTACGTATGAAAGAAATAAGGTATATCAAATAAATACTTGTGTATTAAAATTTATTAATTTATATTTAAATACGCGATGAAATATTGAAATTGAAATAAAAATTTAGCATTATAAGTACTTATCGTCGCAAATCGATTCTTTTGACAATGATTTTTTGTTCCTTTTAATATACGACAAGTTAATACGTAATCGCGTACACCCAAACGACGTATCTGTGTCACGTGTCTCGATATAATAGCAAGCAACGATTGCTATCGAATCAATGGGAGAATTATGTAGATACGCAACGTATGGCCCGCAAACGGGTAATTAAATATACGTAACAGTTGTCTCCCGAATGTCCATATGATCTAGTCAACCATAAAACGTGCTTAACGCGTCGACAGATATTACGGGAATTTACACGGTCATTGCACATACGGTATAGAAAAATTCTTTGCAACAGGTGTATCTGTAATTTTTGATATCGCGTCGAGGTGTAAGAGCTTTTTTCTTTTTTTCTTCTTTTTTCTTTTTTTTTTTCAATATCTCCTCTATCTTTTCTTTTTATTTTTATCTTTTCCCCTCTACTTTTTTTCTAATTTCATTGCATTTTATATATGCAATTACATCTAATATAATATATTAATTTAAGATATATACGATAAAGGTTAACGACACGCGCGATTAAATTTCAAATTTACATCTAGCATTACTATATTGTAACCATCGGCTTTCCATTTCGCATAGACCGCGTTTAAGGACGTCCGATGTGGTGGATCAGTTTTAACGTGGTTTTTCTGTGGTCAGATATAACACGATAACCGCGACTACCATTGTTGCTTGCACAACGAACCAAGAGACCAAACTTCGTACACACGTCGTTAGCCATCTTTAAAAACACCTTTCGATTTGACATAGTAACAAGAGGCATACAGGGTCTGTGTATCTATTTGATGAGATTAAAATTTTGTCTTTTTTTTTTTACAAATGAAAAGAAATTACATTGTTTAACAATTTCTAACAACAATAAGGACGAGAATATTAGTAATCTAATTAATTACTAATGACAAATAATTATACGATTGAATTATATCGATGAAAATATTTGATTACTCTAGTGAATAAAATTTGGCTTAAATATACGATGATAATTGCGACTATTTTTCTTGTTTACATAACAAGGCAAAAAATCAAATTCCGTATAGACGTCGTTGACCATCTTAAAAGTTGTTTTTTCGTGCTGATGTAGTAACACCAGGTAGCAGACATAGTTTAAAGGATCCTTTTTATTACACGATCCGTTAGTTTTACGACTGGTGTATCCTAAACTCTAGCTCTAGCCTGCAAATACCGTAAAATTCGTGAATCATTCTTAGGAAACTCGCCAACATGATTTCAGCTAGAAATTTATTTGTGGATGTCATCAAACTTTCGTTACGATTAAATAGAATCTAATTGTAAATGTCATCTTTAAATTAGAATCTCATCGCAATAATTTATCATTAGTAATTAATTTTCACTTAAATATTTTTGTGACAATAAAAGAAAAAAATAAAAAAAGAAAAAAAGAAAAGGAAACCTACCGACAAAGAACAAACGACGAAAATTTCCAAATACAACAATAATCTATATCTACAATCAGGCATACCACAAAACTGTCCGATATTGAAAAGACCCATTGGTCAAAGTGAAAGTTAGCGAGTTTCTCATTTTTTTTTATTGTTTTGTTTGTTCATTTATATTTTATGTTGTTTTTTTTTTCAACAATTTCAAGCACCCCAATCTCTTCCTCGTGATACATACAAGAACAAAAATTGAGAACAATAAAAAAAGCTCTTATTTAGATATGAAAAAGGGAAGAAGATGTATAAATAATGATGAAGAGGGGTTAAGGTAAAAGCTCGAAAAGATCGGACACAAGAGTGACCAAGCAGGTGAAACGGTTCGAAACGGGTCCGAAGCGAGTTTGGAGAGTTGTTTCAAAGCCGGAGGTGAAAAGCAGCATCGAGCAACAGCGTTAACAGGGAGAACTGGTTTCGGTAAAGCCTATATGCCAGCCAGGCCGGTAGTATAGTAGTTATATGAGTGTTAGTGGTGTGGTGGGGGTCAAGCGATCTGTTTCGACGTTACTGAGAGTGGTGACGGAGGTTTGTAGCGGAGGTGGAGGTGGTGGAGGAGGTGGTGGAGGTGGCGTCGGCGGCAAGAAAAGGAAAGAAGTGGGGGTTGACGGCTCGGCAGAAACAAGCGATCCTTTACAGTTATAGTCAGTCCGGATCGGGCGCTCGGTTAGCTGCGATTATTCGTAGCGCTTGTTTTTTTTTTTTTTTACAATTAAATATCTCGTAGTGTCGAATACAAAACTTCGCGAAGGCAGGTGTACATAATATATATATTATATATATATATATATATATATATATATGTATGTATAATAATAATACGTGGCCGTGTGCAGATAGTATAACAGTGAACAGTGTCGGCGCATATCTATCTAGTTGTTTTTTCCTTTGTTTTTCCTTCCTTCCTTCCTACCTTCCTACCTTCCTACCTTCCTTCCTTTCTTCCTCTTATACTGGTTATTACTTTTTCGTGATTATTTTCCTCATTTATACTACGTTCCAGTGGCAGAAACTCTGGGAAAAGGAAATAGTAGTATCCAGCACGATTAACGGTACGACGCCAAGTTTTAACTAACGTTAGAAATGAAAACGCGTGTGTTATCTTATATTTTATTCTTCTTCTTCTTCTTCTTTATTTTCTTCTCTTTATTATTATCTCTTTTCTATTTAATTTGTCTACGTACTTTTTCTACATTTGTATTCCTTCAACTTGGCGAGATAACAAGGAACAAGAGTTTTGACGTTTCGATCTATGACGAGACTTTTAGGGATATGCTCGGAATCTCTGTTTATACGAATATATATATAATAGTATAAAAATGATTTGGTGATAGACGACTTATCTTGTACTTACATTTCGATGTATCTTAGAAAGAGAAAGAAAGAAATAAAGAGATAATTAATTTCGCAAAACGACTTTTAAATCGGCAGCTGCAGGATAGGTCTCTCTGATAAAGTATGTACGCGCGTTGTCGATATAATTAGAACGAGGATTTAAATATGTAGAAGAGAAAGAGATAGAAGTGGAGCAGAGAAGAGTGAAAGAGGAAAAAGAGGAAAAAGAAGAAGAAGAAGAAGAAGAAGAAGATGAGGAGGTGATGGTGATGGTGGTGGTGGAGGAGGAGGAGGAGGAACAGAAACGAGTTGTCCGAATACTTCGCATCAAATTATTCGGCTCGCGTATCATTATTTAAATTTATTCCTTAGCATTATCCGCGTTCGCACGGAAACTTCGAACAGAGACATTTTCGTGATTGTTGTTGTCGTTGCGCGACTTATATTGTAATAAAAAGAAAAGGAATATAAAAAAGGATTAAATGAAATAAAGAAAAGAAAAGAAAAGAAAAGAAAGCAAGCAAGTTAGGGAAAAAATATAAAAATACTATTTCGCGTGTAACTCGAGCGAAATTGTTACCTTCTTCGGCTACCGAGAGCGAAAGTAAAAGTACTACTACACATCGATGGTGCTTATTTAACTCACAACTTTGTTCGTTCCTTCGTTTGTTCGTTCCTTACTTCGTTCATTCGTTAGTTAGTCTAGCCGACATTTAAAGTGCACTTTCTAACGCAGTAGTTCGCGGTTTCATCGGCGGGGATCCTTTTTCGAGCGGACAACAAGTTCGATACAAATGAAAAATTAACCGAGAACCGTCTCGTGAGTCTTACCAACGAAAGCAACGTAAGAATAGAGAGGAAGGGGAATAGAAAAATAGAAAAAAGAAAGAAAGAGATGATACCTACTTACATAGAAGTTTTCGAGATTAACAAAACCGATATGACTAAAAGTCGTAGACAACGCACTCGTGAAAGTAACTTACTTCCACTGTGAAAGAACGATCTACCGGTTTCTTTTGATTATATGAAAGTACGTGTACGCAAGGGAGAACGACCGATCGAGAATGATTTCCATTTATGATACAACGCGTGTTCTCTCCTACACCCGTGACCACGAAGTTCATATTTTTAATAATCGCATATTATCGATAGCAACATTTCACTGAAAATATTTTCTATTTTATATATTCTCTCTCTCTTTCTATCTAATGATCTTTATATACCAATAAGGAAAGTCACGACTAAATAATATTTCTATTCATATAAACAGAGTGAGTGTGCAATAAAGAAAGAAAGAGAGAGAGAAAGAAAAAGAAAGATAAAGAAAAGGTACTAACATATACTTAGATAAGATTTAATATTGTTAGAAATACTCGGGCCTAGCTCTATCGTTCTTATGCGGATATGACCTCGTAACACTACTCTTAGAAGACGATCGGACTGAAAATGGGAAATGGAAAATACAAACGATGATAACAGTGACGTTAATGCCCCGCGGTCGTCGTATGTTCACGAACGTACGTTCGCTCAAACGCCTTGAATTCCCCGCTTTACGTATTTCTTTCACCTTCTCCTCCTCCTCCTCCTCCTCCTCCTCCTCCTCCACCTTCTAATCGTCATCATTATTTTCTTCCTCTTCTTCTTCTTCTTCGTCCGTGTCTTCTTCTTCTTCTTCATTATCAATATTATTCTGTCTTTCTCATTCGTCATCGTTATTCATTTAACTTGTCTTTCCTCGTTCAATTACCACACATGGTTCGTTCGTCAACAGGCGTCTTATCTGCTTTACACCTGGACAAGCAAACCGATAAAACTATCGATGATATATTTTTTCGATTGGTTTCGTTTAATTAAATAACTTACTTGCTATCCTAAGCAGCTAGCTTGTGCAGTCTCGTCAATTTAAAATTCCTTCGAAGAAGATGTGTTCTATTTTGAAAGAAATGCAGCATGAAATCGTCAAAAAGCACACCGGCACTCACCGATCTCTGTCGGATTGCGAAGGCCGTACTCTAGAGACGGAGGCGTCTCGGGGAAAAAAAAAATTAACGAGTGAAAGGAGAAAGGAAGAGAATCTCGTTCTCGAGCTCCTCGAGTACTCTCTACCATCTTTCTCTTTCTCTTATCTCTCTTTCATTTTTTTTTCTTTCTTTCTTTCTTTTTATCTTTCTTTTTCAAATTAAATATTATACGTTATTACTTTCCTTCATACTTGACTTATATAAATATTACAATATTTTATTTATTATTTAAACACCAATACCCCAAATTTATTATTATCCATGTTTAATCGTAAAAAATAAATGTTATTTCTTTTAATGATTGATTACGATATAAATAATTATATATAGATAAACTGTCAATAGATTTAATATTAATTATTCTTCGAATCATGTGCTCAAACTTTTAACGCACGTGTTTTGTTCACATCAAATGATATTATTTTAATGTTTTCTTGTAATCAAACGAATTGAAAATAATTTTCTCACGAAAAACTTCTATAGCATACAAGTAAAAAGTCCTAATAGATTCGATCGAATTTCTATTAAATTCATTGTCGATCGAGACGATTTTCCTCCACGTGTTTATATATCATTTTATCTCGAAATTAACATCCTTCCTTCTCACGTCGACTTGACATAAGTTATATAAGAACAACACCGACAATTATTTTCATAATAGGCAACAGGTCGAACGCGAGTTTCCGATGCAGTTTAAAAAACGTTGCCCGACCAGTTACAATAAAATGAAGAAAGTCCTTCGTTATATTCTCCAAGTGAAATTCCGTTAGGAATGTTAAAAAAAAATTCACTTCGGTGTATAATTTAACGATCAAACTCGACGAAGAATATAATTTAATCCTCGTTCTATCCTCTATTTTTTAATTTTTTGTTTTTTTTATTTTGTCTTCATTTTTTTCCTTTCTTTCTTTCTTTCATTGCTTCTTTTTTTTTTTTCTTCAGCATAGATTAACATTTATCCGACAAATTTTTCTATAAGACCAAACATTTTGTATTTTACATATAAATAGCATTTCAAAAACTTCTTTTAATTTCTTAACAGGTGTCTACTAAATTTATATTCGTTTTATGGAAGTTTCTTCGATCAATCGATCTAATCAAAAAGATTTGCGCGATATAAATTTAACTTGTCAAAAATACTTTATATATTAAATGGGGGATAGATTAAAAATTGAATAACGGTATACTCTTGTATTGTAATAAAGAAATTCTTTCTTATCAATATCGAATAATCTGGCACGTGTTGTAGAAATGGAATAGCCACGTCGTACGAATGTCGGTGCAGCATTGACACATTACAAAGAATTCGGAAATGCGGGGAAACTTCTTTCATTCGAAGAATGATGACAAAAATTAACGAACATTTCCTGAACTGAGAACAAAAGAGAAAAAAAAGAAGAAGAGGAAAGAAAATTCTATTGAAAAAAATAAATCACTCCGCTGGAAGAAGATTTCTTTTGAAAAAGGAAATTGAAAGAGATTTTGTGTGGAGAAAAAAAAAGAAAGAGGAGGAAGAAGAAGAAGAAGAAGAGGGAGAAGAAAAATCGATGAATCTTCTGAAATATCAAAACTTGTAGATACGCGAATGACTCATGGACGTGACAGAAAAGTGGAAATAAAGCATTTAACATTGTGGAAATAAGTCAACTGCTAAGGTAATTATTTATTTCTCACATAATATAATTAATTGTTCATTATTTTCATTTTGTGTTTAAAATTATGAATAACTAAAGGATCATTTGAATAACCTCTTTCATTTTAATTATAATATATTTCTTTGAATGTAATTAATTATCAACTAAAAAAAAAAAACATAAGAAAAACAATTAAAGATATAAGATAAGATTTACTTAGTCGAGAATAAGGAGGTTAATATTTGTAAAATGTAAAAAAAGAAATCGTTGAAAATTATATTCGAGAGAGTCTTTATAACATTGTACAGGAATAAGCAGTACTTTGTATTTTGTATTTCGGTCCAATTAATTATGACACTTAACACTCTTACGCGTTTCGTTAATTAGAGGATTATACTTTGAGCGGAACGTTGGCATGAAATTTAATTGAACAAACGTTCCTCTTATGCCTGGATAGTGTAGATAGTGTCTATATAAGAGTTGCACGTTAAAAGCAGGAAACCACAATTTTGAGATAAGTCTTTTAGCGATCGAAATCTCTTGCTTTTTGTTTTATTCTTTCTACTTTTTCTAATTTCATAAGAGATTACTTCGAATCGTATATTTAAAAAAAAAAAGTCGAGACATATTAGCGAGTCCGGATTATTTGTAGATTTTTTTTCAACGCTCGATTGTATTTCACAAATAAATAGTTTCAAAATATAATAATATAAATAAAATATACAAACTTAAAAGACGTACGATGATAATTTCATTCGTGTTTTCGTCTCTGAAAAGATCTTGACGTTTGCATTCCCTTGTAGTAATGTGCATGAAAAGTATTCACGTGCGTAGGACGAGACGCGACGAGAAGCGAAATACGCAAAGACCGATAACGTTTGGGAAAGGACGCCGACTGCATTCCACCCGAATGAATTCACTGACCGGATCTATACGGACGTGAGTACGATCTCGTTGAGTACCGGAGGACCGCGTGTATCCTGTTTACCTTTTATCATTTATCTATTCTTCTTTTTTTTTCTTTTTTTTTTTTCCTTTTTTACATTTATTTTCAAGGAAATAATCCTCGTGCTGATTTAAAAACGATAATCAAAAATTTATTCTCTTAAGATCATAATATTTATAGTACCGGAAAATCTTCTCGATTTTTATTTCTTTATTTTTTTCATACTAAAGCTTCACAAATAAATAAGTAAGAATATTTAATCGATGTCGCAGTGATCGCCTTTATTGTTTTTTAATTGTCAACTAAAACTCCGACGACCCGTAAAAATATTCATGAATAGTGAGATCATTTGTTTTAGAAAAAATATATGTGAAAAATATTGATCAAACGAATGGAAAGTGCATTAAATGAATTCAATATTAAAATGAAAAAAAAAAAAAAACAAAAAAAGTACGAAAATGGAAATGGGGGTTTGAAAATAGAAAAAGAAAAGCTTTCAGATGTTACTAATGTATTATAATATTATATGTATTTATATGCGTATCATATTTATATTCAATTTTATAAAATAGAGCAGCAACCTAGCTAAATGTAAATAGGTAATGGTGTATAAATTTGAGGTCAACCGTGAATCATTTAAAATGAAAGTTAAACAGACATATGAAAAGATTTCCTATGATTCTTCTTCTTCTTCTCTCACTATTTGTGTCTGTGGAAAGACAGTAGGCGGACGTGGTGTGTAAAAAGACGACAAGCACAGGCATATTTGTCTCGACAATGCGTTATCTTACAATCGTACGGCATAGTCTATGAGGCGACCTTAATAATAGTGCGACACATTTAAAAGCCGTTTCGTTGGAGGAGCCGAAAATACCTTTCTCCTCTTATATTAGTTAGTTAGCTGACGGATCCCAGCGAATCGAGGCTTCCACTCACAACAGTCAGTTGAAAGTCTCATACCATTTTTCTATGAACAGCTGACATGAACCGAAAAATCATCTACTTGGAAACCAGTTAAAAACTAGGATGATTCGATCGTACTTGCATTTCCTTTCTCGATTAACTCGCGACCATCTTTCTTT
Source organism: Polistes canadensis (assembly GCF_001313835.1). Classification (NCBI taxonomy): domain Eukaryota; kingdom Metazoa; phylum Arthropoda; class Insecta; order Hymenoptera; family Vespidae; genus Polistes; species Polistes canadensis. The sequence continues at coordinate 1,090,129 of NW_014569569.1, forward strand.
TTGCTAATTTTCTCATTTTTAAATAATTGCCATTTTTAATATTTTCAATTATTAATGATCGATATTTATATGATAAAATATTAGAGCACAACTGTTAATAATTATTACTTACCTTCCACAAAAAAAATATTTATTTGTATTGACCATTTTTGTTTTATATAAAATCTTGATCAAAGATTCTTATAAATGTTTATTAAATAAATAGAAGTTCATATTTTATATTTATTATATAGATATGTATTTATTATTAATGTCGACCAATTAACTAACGTTATCACAATGATGAATCTCGAGAAATCTAAAGAGGTTATTAATCAGTCATTAATAACCCATAATTATCGAGTAATCCAACCTTTACAGATATCCTATACAACAGGAGATTGCAAGAAAGTCGCGGTGAGATCGTACGTAAATTGCGATTATGACACATATTCTAGACTTGCTCTGAGAAAATAAAAAAACAACGTTCTGATAATGGATAGAAATATAATCCACTTTCGAGAACCGGTTAGTTAAGAATTAATATAAAGTTTGTGAACTCCAAATCCGTGTAGTAATATTGATTCAAACCGGTTTCAAATTGTTCAATTTTTGTATATAACGTTGATTATTAGATTGTTCCAAAAAATTAAAAAGATTATTGAACTCTAGTAGAGTAAAATAATATGGTGGCAATCTAATATCTTAGTAAATATTTTATTCACAATTTGACATTTTAATCGAATATATTATAAATGTGATCGATTATTTATTCATATAGATTTTATTAATCAAAAAAAAAAAGCGGTGAAAAATGAATAAAAAAAATTCTTAATTTACGCGAGAAAAATATACGGGTTATCCCCCCAAGCTCTCTTTATCTGTTTTACTATTTTCCTCGGCTCGTGAGCAAAACAGTCTTTGATCGTCTCGAGAAACGATTTATAGTACATACAATAAGATTTTCAGGGAGATCCCCGCAACAATTTATCTCTCGTTTCATCAAAACGTTTTCACTCCTACGTTTGTTACTTACAAGTATGTACTATATATCAAACGACGAAGTATATATAAGTAAGTAAGTAAGTAAGTAAGTAAGTACAATAGTTCTTATTTCGTTTCGAGCGTACAATTTCCTTTTCACTCTCTTTTATATATTTTTTACAATTTTCTAATAAGAACTTTGACAGTAAATATCTCCTTATCACAAAGTGCACTTCATACAATCGATATTCTTTGAATTATCCAGGAAGACGTCAAGATTAATAATATATATATATATATAAAGATCGATATCTCGATTCGAAGTATAATATATTATCTTTTTTTCTTTTTACATTATTATAAACATTCGTCATTGTTTTTTATAATATACAAAAATCAATATCTCGATCGGAAGTACGATATAATTTTTTGTATGCAATTCTTAATATAAGATCAAAATGAGATCATAGAAAAATCATTCTAACAACGCGCGCATCGTGAACTTATAATTAAGTCAGTTGTAAAAAGCGTAAAATATAGTTACCGGATTACATTCGATGACCTCGATATGAAATTGTTGTTTCCCCTCTCCCCTATTTTAGAATAATATTAATAACTTAGACTCGTAAAAAAAAAAAAGAATCATATCCTTGACTATCTTTTACGAGGTACAACAAACAAACCAAATCGTTTTATGGTATCGATAAGCGGACGATTCACGATTGCATTATATCAACAAAAAAAATGTTCAAATTATTCTGAACCAGATTGATAATGATTTTATATATGTATATATATATGTGTGTGTGTGTGTTATATACACAATTATGCTAAAGAATATTTTTATTTCTTTACGAGTGCATTCGACCTCGCAAATAGATACTATCGACGGAATTTATCTTACGAAGCATTTTCTTTGTTACTATAGAAAGTACGATAACCTGTAGGAAACATTATTACCAGAACAACCATATGTGTAACGAGCAAGTAACAATTCCAAGCCTATCTATTATTTCTGTCATTATTTCTAATCATTAATATTCTCGTCATAAGGGGAACCAAACTGTCTTCGCGTATTTGCATTAAAACATTAAGTTGTTTTTCCCGTTAAAATTTTTATTGAAAATCACAAGACGAAAAATTTCATTTCTTTTTTGTTGTTGTTTTTTTTCTTTTTATTTTCTTTTTTTTTCATTATATTTATCGTCCATTAAAACACGTCGACCGACTACCGGCTTTGTTTTAAGAAAGTAATAGAATTGTAAAGGCCGTTTAGATACTTTCATAATCAACCGTGTCCATCTTGCCATTATCGAAGCTATTGACATACTAGAGAAATATTATTGCTACAATATTACACAACGTTTTAGTGGCGTAATAATAAAGCGAACTGTGTAAATTCGTCACGACGAATGTTCTTCCGATAGTAATATGAATTTCCTTATTTTTTTTTCTATTTTTTTTTTTTCTTTTTTATTTCTTTTTCATTTTTTTCTTCATTTTTATCAATGCGTGATACGTATAAACGCGCGAGTAATACACATTAATATTTAAACTCTTATTTTCGAGCTTTAATATATTTCTTTCAAATATCTCTTCGTAGAATTATCGATATCTTTTTTTTTTTGTTCTTCTTCTTGTATTTTTCAGCAGGTGGCTTGTGTCACACGGCTTTTGTCAAGATAATGCGAAGCCTGGAAAGATTGTCTGGTAGCGATCAGGATTGTGGTGATCAGGAGATGTACATCGATTTAGACGACGCTTCCGTTGACTCGCTTACAGGGAAACGAAGTCGCCATCATGTTGTTGGCACCGAGGTATTTTTCTTTTTTTTTTGATATACAAAACTTTTCTGTATCTTTTTCATATTCATTATTATTCATCGACGATAATTCAAGGGATGATTAAAAAAAAAAAAAAAAAACAAAATAATTCATCGTTCGCTGTATTAATTAAAGAAAACACCTCTTCTTTTCATTTTGAAAAATAAATTTATTAATAGCAATCCACAAATTATTTTTACTTCAAATTTGGTGTTTGCAATGAAATTAATTGTAGATGATAAATAATATCTTAATGAATGATCATAAATATTATCGTATATCGATACTTCAATCGAAAAAATATGAAAATTTATTTAAAAACTGTCAAGAGAATAAACGATTTAGACATTCGATTGCTCCTTGGTTAGTAAATAATTTTTTTTTTTATCAGTAAACGCTATATGCAATAGCGTACTGTGACAAATTAAGTCAGATATCACGGCATTCTTAATCTTATCAATTTCGTTTTGAAAATTTGTTCTGCTCGTTCGACGAACATCAGAATGTATTTTAATTCCTCGCTGGCAATCAACCGAATCACGATTTCGAAAGTTATTATAAAAGTAACGTTGTTCGACACAAGTTTATTATAAAAAAAAAAACCAAAAAAACTTTATAGAAATGATACAGCTGAATAATAAAATCATGTCTCTATTTTACTTTCTTCTAAATACTTCGTTCGTTCGTTCGTAAAAAAAAAAATTCGAAAAGAAATGTTCGCTTTGTAAATTTATATTAAAAATTATACTATATCATTGTCGGTGGATTAGAAAACTTTGTATTATGTAACAATTATAATCTAACAATAAATTTAATCATCGATTATCGATGATAGAGCAATTTTTCTTAAATCTTTATTCGAATCTTATCGAACATATGAACGTTATCGATCCGATTGATTGTACCAAGAAGAAGGTGTAATCGAATAACGTTTAGATCAGTGGTTTTATTTTTTCTCTTAATTCATTGTTTTCGAAATAAAAAAGAAAATAAAAAAATAATGTAAGATTGATAGAAATAAAAACCACAGGTATTTGTGAGAAAGTTGAGAAACCGAGGGGGGCCTTGGATAATTAAATGAAATAAAAGCATTTGTTCGGAAAATGGAAGATCCGGGTTCAGAATTTCGGCACAGTCAATCCAACTGAATCAACTTTGTCATGAATCCTAGCAATAATTCAAGGGATAAAAATAGGAATATTGGGGTTTGTTTATTTGTTTCCGATGTAAAAAACCAAGGTGGGAGAAGAGAGTGACAGTAGCGGTAGCGAGAGGAGCCCGAAGCAAGCGAAAAGAAGAAATCGCAGTGGGCCACCAACGACGCGGAGACGGAAGAGCGGAATTTCAGCACGCGAGAGAAACCTCAGAAGGCTCGAGAGTAACGAGAGAGAAAGAATGAGGATGCATTCGCTTAACGACGCGTTCGAGGTAATCCGCCAGTTCGAGCATCTTAAACAAACAAAAAAAAACTTAAAACTCAGTCCTCTACTTACTTCCGTCATCAAATTCACACCAATGTGAAGAGAATAATTTGTTGAAGACAAAATACAAGGAGGAATTATTATGAATATCCTTTATTCAAAACAAAAAATAATTTTTTTCTCAGCAATTACGCGAAGTAATACCGCACGTCAAAATGGAGAGGAAGCTCAGCAAAATAGAAACATTAACGCTGGCTAAAAATTATATTATGGCGTTGACGAACGTTATATGCGAGATGCGTGGCGAGGAACAACCCTACACGTAAGTATTATTAAAAATGTATAATAGCGTATCCCAAAAGTTGCTTTGGAAAGAAAAAAATTAATATTAATTCATTAATGTGTGTGTCAAATTTAGAACTCCTCCAAGTACTGGTAATAAAACCGGTAAATTAATCCAACAATCTCGTCCATTTACAGTGTTGGTAAAAAAAAAATCGTTAACAATTTTGTCAGTTCGGTAAAGCGAACTTTTGATACACCTTGCAATGTTTCTTGTATTTTTTTTTTATTTGATCAATTGAAATAAATTGAAAAATAAGAATAAAAAGTTCTTCTTATCGAATAAGAAGAAAGGAATGAGACTTGAGTATATACATGTGCATGTATAGTAAGATCTCGATTTCCATTCGACGTGCGACCAATACGAAAGTTTCTAACTCACGAAATCGACCTGAAATCCTTTCGTTTCTTCGGCAACGATAATCGACTTTTGCGACGCGCGTCACGATCCTCGTCGTAGTTGTCTTCGTCGTAGTTGTCGTTCGCGAATAGTGTCGACATTATTTCTCTTCGACTTCGCGTTATGCTTCATTGCCATTCCTTTTCTTTTACATATTATATATAATATATTTTCTATTTATTTTCTCTTTCTTACATTTCTTTTTATTCATCCTCCTTTCGCTTTGTTGAGCACCGATTTTAAATGATCTATTATATTTTTTATTATATGATTATCGATTATTATATTATTATTTGTTACATTATATTATATTTTTATCTCTTGAAAATATTCTATTAAATATTATTTCTATTATAAATAATTAAACTTCGTTATATATCAAAATATCATTTGTAAATTTAATGATCGATAATTTTATAAAAAACTTTCCATACATTTAACGTTCTTACATATTATAAGGTATAATAATTGTTATTACATATGCATACGGTTAGATACGTAAGAAGAAGATATATTAAACGTAACGATAAATACATTTAACTGGTCACTTTGTATTTTCTTATGAACAGTTGAAGATTTACAATGTCTATTAAATTATATGATAGTTGGCATATTGACATTAACAAGTTAATTATACAAATGACATTGTATATATATACTTATTTAAAATATACTTGACGGAAGAACAAAAAAGTGATGTTAAATGAATAGAGCGAAAAAATGTTTAAATATGGAACATATTCGCGAAACGATGAAGAAGAAAATTTATAGCACTTGGTGTGTTTGTTAGTGCAGCCACTTACTGTACAAGCTCTTGTCCATCCTACACACCTTCTCATATTTTTTTTTTTTTTCTTATCTTTTTCCCACTGATGAAAGAGAGACACGTGCTTTTATTTTCATCCTCTCCCTCTCTCTCTCTCTCTCTCTTTTTTCTATATCTTCCCATCGTTACATACTCACTTATATACTTACTTAACTTACTTCATCCTTTCTTACTCGATCTGATCTCGTGGAAGAAATGTAGCACATTACTTTTCCTCTTTCTCTCTCTCTTTCGTTCTCTTTCGTTCTCTTTCGTTCTCTTTCGTTCTCTCACGTGCTTTACTACCATCTCTGATCCACGTGAAAATCTTCACAATTTCGTAATCCTCGTTGCGATTCGTCGTAGCTCACTCATGTCAGCAGAATTTCACATCGCAGTATATTATTCGTCTATGTATCGCGCTGATCAAGGTATTTTCAAAAATATTTCAAAAACTTTTCGCTCACCTTTCAAATTGCCATATATTTTCGTCTACTTTGTATTTATTCTCATTGCCTATCATAAATTTTTCTCTTTATTTATCACACTTTTTTTTTTTTATAGTTTCCAATCGTTATTGTAATGTCTTAATCCGCGTTATTTGTAATTGCACGTTTAAACAAATATATATATTCTTCGTATTATTCGTAAAATTTGGATAAAACTTTTCGACGACAAGTTTAGGCTGCTTGTTTGGCTTGCAGAAGTATTAATTTAATTATAAAAAAAAAGATACGTCCGTAAAATTGAAGAGGGGCAAAAAAAAATGAAATAAGAAAAGAAAAAAGTTATGAATTTAATTACAAATTAATTATACTAAATTTCAATTTATATCGATTATAAACATGGTAATACAAATGTTGTTATTTAAATTATAAATATACATATTCATTAGATTTGTATTAATAATAATAATAATAAAAGTCAAATTGAAAATCTCTAATTGTCAGTGCATTTACAATCTCCTTGCACACAGTTAATGTATTGTTTCAATTATAACGTTATGCTTTAAAAATTATAATAATGTAATCAGTTTGTTACTAGTGAAAATAGAAAATGAACAATTTTGATCTAATCTTTGGCGGCTTAAATATTTATTTCTTCATCGATTTTCACCGTTATTTCGTCACATAGTTTTCACGTGTCTTACGAAGAATCAATCGCGTTGTATTCTTTCTCCCAGCAAACGAGAATGCATAAACGATCGACGTGCATGCGTGTCACGACGTTCGTCGATCGTTCATGGAATGATCGAACGCGTGTTGTACTCTTTTTTTTGTTTCTTGCGATTCCTCGAATCGTACGAAATCGTTCGAATATTTCCGCAAACATCAGCATCATACGTCTCATCGTTTTTATTTTCTTGATTATTACGACAGAAAACTCTTCAACAATTTTTCCTGACTTCGTATCGATTATATTTTTTCTTATGTTTCAATTTTAAACAAAATTATATTTACGATTTTGTCAATGATGTGATCAAACATCGAAAAATATAAATGTTCCATATTTTTTTCACAATACACATTTCAATATCTTAATTAGATCGTCATGGTATTTATAACAGTAACAAAGTTGCATCAAGATTGCATACTGATGCAAGGTAATACTATCATTTCTTATTTGAAATACAGAATATTATTTTTAGTACGAGTTGACGAAAAGTTTCATAAAATATTAGAGTCTTATATTTTGTATTTAAAAATTGTATTCCTCCGTCTCTCTCTCTATCTTTCTTTTATGTTAATTCAATGACCGATACCAATCTCAACACGTTCGATAGCGTTTTACACGTTACTCTCGACATAAACTACATTTCTCAAACTTTCGTAAGAAAGTTGCTTCGTGGATGTTACCTTTGCATCGGTATTCCTCTCGATTATTCACATCGTAATTAGGTCAATCGACTGCTCAACCATTCCTTCTTTCTGCTTGCACCGCTATAACGGCAAATCCGTGAACTCAATGTTCGGTTCGGTATTCACCTTCGTGATCTTACCTTCCATATCAATTTCGGTAAGGAGATCGTACGATTGAAAGAAAAAAAGGAAGACAAAAATATGAGTTTTAAAACGTGTAAATGTCACGTCTGTATAGTTAATAAACTCGTTTGAAAAATAGTCGATAACGTTGAACGACTTAGCAAACATGATTTTTCGATAAAATCCATTTATACGATGCACGAGTCGCTTTTCGTTATCTAAGTGTTAGACTAAAACTCGAACGGATATGCTTAACAAAATTTTTTATTATTCGAAATAACACACATACAGACAATAAAATATATTCTTCTTGATAAACGACTAAACAATTTCTTTAGAAGTATGATTGCTTTTTTTCTTTTTCTTTTTTTTCGTAACTTTATTTTCTCTAAAACGTTAGAATAATTTTAATTTTGGTATTAATTACGGTATTAATTATATACTTTTTTTTTTACTTTCGTTCTCTTGGTTCTTTTTTTGGTTTGTTTGTTATCATTTTATTTTACTGATTTTTGAGTTACCAAGTTATATAAATTCATCGATAAGCTACGATACACTTGCACGAAGAACTCTCCTCAATCGCAGCACTCCTATCGACGATATTCACTGACTTTCGAAACTATAAATGCTCATGAATATATATATGTGTATATACATTCGTGTTCATGTCGTATATCTACTCCCGTGTGAACGTTCAATACGGAAAATTGTATGTTTTATTTAATCTGACAACGTTACTAACAACAAGCCAATTTTATTCACGAATTCGAAATTTTAACGTGAAACGTTACATTATATCTGACCTAACTTTTCGTACTCGAATATAACATTAAATTAATGTATCAATTAATAAATAAATAAATAAATAACGAAGGAAAAAAGACAGGATCTATTTAATCGATGACTTTTAACGTGACTTCTAAGTTAATAATAAAGAATAAAAATCGTGAAAGTTGTGCTTTTATAAACGCGAGATCTTTTATTCCCCATTGAAATTTCTACATAAACGTGTTTTCGATAAACTTTGTTATAATATATTATTTCTCATATTTAATACTTTTTATTGACATTAAAAACGGTTAAAGTGGCATTTTATCAAACGACCTTTGCTACTAAAGTAAGTACTTTGTGCGGATATTATCTCATCGTTTGCCAAAATAAAACGACCGGCTTTACTCCGACTATTTCGATTGCGATCTATCGCGAACAAACACGCACACGTATCAAATATTAAATATATATATATATATATTATTAACAATAGAGTTAACTCGAGTTTCGCACAAAAGTAACAGCAACGTGTGTGTTCTTCTGTCAATCTTTCATTTTAAGCCTCTGTAATGTCATATTTAACTTTCAAGTTCCATACTTAAAAGTGTATACGTATATATATCCGTATATTTTTCTTTATATTTATTTTATCAGTAGAAAATTATTTATATATAGCGTTACAAAATTTGATTTTGATGAAAAGTAAGAAAATTATAATCTCGGTTTAAATCGAAACGAGTTATGTCAGTTGCAACAAATGTAATACATACTTAATGTACGTTTTATGCAGATCATGACATGATTTATTATGACACCAGGGTCAAGAATGGAAAAACGCAGGCGCCCGTATTTTTTACCAAAGGGTTGACACGCTCTGTTCGATTTATTTATCGGAAATCCTTCTTTCCTTTTTGTTTTTTTTTGTTCCCTTATCACAACTAGACGCGATAACGTGTCATGTTTGTATAATTCAAACTTCAAAAATATATATAATACAATAGTAATCGGACTATAATTTAGAATGTGTAATCTTTCCGAGACAAATTTTTTAATTGATTACCGTTACGTAACGGGCGTGATTACATCACTTTTAATTAGCAAATTACTCGCGGTAGAGTAAATAAATTCAAAGAAGAACATAGTGGCACGTTGTGTGATTTCTTTTTTTTAGTTCTTTTTTTTTTTGCTACCAATTAATATCACCCACACACACACACACACACGGACATAATTAACATATATTTTTCTACAAACAGGTAACAAGCAAAAAAAAATTACCAAATTTATTATTCAAGTCGAAACGTTTATTTCGTTAAGTGAATTCCTTGATAAAGTCCACGGATTCAAAAATATAAATTAGTACGTATATTAAAGTGCATGGAACTCATAAGGTTTATTCGAGTTTATTCGATTTCGATTATTAATGGTAAGGCCGCACGAGGCCAAGATCGAGTCTCTGAAATTTGAAAGTGTCATCGGTGATAAATTATGATATCTCGATTTATCGACGAACATTCGACCGATACACAAACTTTGGTAAAAATAAGTCTCGTCGAAAAAAATTCTGTTATTAAAAACAACCAAAAGATTAGCTTATTAACAAGCTTATTCGTGAAATTTTTAATACGAATTGTTTCAAGTTGAAAAAAAAAAGAAAAAAGTGATTATGCATGTAAATCCAAGTAATTTTCATATTACACGATCTTCAGGTTTCAATAATATTTTATTTTATGCGAATTTGTGTTATACGATTGAAAAAGAACAAGTTAAAAAAAAAACAGGATAAAAGATTTACAAAATTACAAATACTATATTATTTTTCTTTTACAATTTTTCTTCTATAATTGTTATCTTTTATTAAAAAAAAAAAAAAAAGAAAAAAAAGAAATACGTTTATTAAAACGATGATTGAATCGATCGAATATATTTTTTCGTATCTACGCGTATTTGTCTGTACCAAATAATGAATAAAAATCAATTTAAAAAATTCCGAGTAAAAATTTCACTTTAATACGAAATAACGGAATTAAAATAATTCTTCAAAACTTTCACTTGCGGCCCATGTTGTACAGGGATTTCCCTGATTCTCAAACGTTGTTGAAACGAAACTGTCCCGGGTATTTCCCACAATATTCTAGCTATATATATTGTAGAATGTTATGATGTTACATGTGGGTTACCAGTAACTTACTACACGCATATAAAAATAATATCCATTAAAAATACTTTTTTTTTCCTTTTCATTTAGAATTAGTAATCGAAATATAAAATACGTTAATCTAAGAATATGTATATTTTTATTTATTTGTAGATTCGTTGACGGTGAGTGTGGGTCTAACAGCGGGGACAGTACAGGTCAGTTAGAACTTAGCAGTGGTGAACAACTCGAAGAGGCATCTCCAGCGTCTATACTTGAGACAAACAACAATAGTTTACTACACGAAGATTTAGAACGCAGGATACCTTAGCCGTTTTAGCTTTGAAAAGCTAAGGGTCGCTTTTGCTTCTTCAACAATAAGACCCCTGGTATTCGGTGAAGAATTTATTTTCTATAAAACTGTCGGCAGCAAATATCGAGATTTGCAGAACAGGAAGCGATACCTCGCAGGAAAGTTTAACCAAAAACCCAGAGAAACGAAGGACGATGATGATGAGGAGGAGAAATGAATAAGTAGGTGATCAAATAAAATGGAAGATGTGAGAAACGATCTTCTTTAGACTCGTATGCACGGATAAAAGTGAACAGAGAACGAGAGAGAGGCAGAAAGAGAGAGAAATAAAGACGACACCACGAAAACGTGTATATATATATATATGTATATATATATACGCACATATATACGTACACAGTACAGGTGTGGTTACTGCCTTTGCGAATCAATTCGTTCCAATCTCTCTTTCATGAAGTGAGAACCCGTATTTCCTGTACGTAATATTATTAACACATTTTTTGTTCCTGATAATTCATTTCTCTCTTTGTAATGCTTGAAATAACGTTGAATAACGTTAGTAGGGTCGTCCCCCGTTTGATATTATATTTAATTAATGAAAATAAAAATGAAAAGAGATTTACAAAAAAAAAAAAAAAAATATCGTGGTAAAATTCGAGAACTAATTGTATATGTAGATATGTGAGTATATATATATACAGGGGGTTTCAAATTTTCCCACCAAATATATT
>NW_014569569.1:1102281-1109397 GCF_001313835.1 Polistes canadensis
AACCTTACAAATGACGCAATTCAGAATATTTCAACGATGTTAAAGAACGAGGGACTACAAAAGGAGAGTATATATTTTTTTTTTTTTTTTTTTTTTCCCCTATACACCGTGGAATCATAAAATTCTTTTCGGACGTTTCAAACGCGGTGATACGAAAAATAATAATAATGATTATTATTATTATTATTATTATTATTATTATTATTATTAATATAATTATAGTAATATATAAGTTAACTCTTCATACTCGCATTCGTTCGTTCGCGCCCGCGTCCGCGTTCGATGTTAAATAACATATTATTATATAATAATTAAATCGTTTTAAACGAGCCGCGTCGAAAGTAACTACGCGAAAAAATACTGTGACACCTGATAACACCACAGTCGAGATATCTCGCTAGATATTTTGTTTTCGTATAGACACGCATAATCCAATAATTATAATAAATAATAAGTTTACGTTGTCGTCCATTGAAAGAAAAAAAAAAAGAAATAATAATAATAATAGTAATAATAATAATGAAGATTTAAGACTTAAAAATGAATATTATCTAAAATATTGATTCTCGTGTCGCTCATTCTTTGACTTTGAAATTTATCTAGCGTCAGAAATCGCAAAGTATCAAATAGAAAATATTAGGGAATATTAAAATTCCATCGAATTTAAACGAAGGATTCGTCATTATATTAAAACATCATGAAAGTTCGTATATTGAAACATTTCTATCGCTTTTCGTTTCAAAAGACTTTCGAACATACGTCATTTTGACACTCAACGTTGTATCGATCAGTGTGAGATGAAAAAGAAGAATAGAAAAATATAAACATATATATATATAAAAAGAAAAAAAAAAAAAAGAAAAGAAGGAAAGAGAGAAAGAAAGAAAGAAAGCGAAAAACTGTGATAGAATTTCGTATTGAAAAACTTATTTCGTTATCCGGGCGCGCCAAAATCCCTGTGAAGTTTGAAAAAAGTTTTGGGTGCCGAAATTCGTGCCGTGTTGGTGGTCCTTTCAAAGGGTTTCCTGAGGCCAATTTTATTTCACATCTCGTTCGAGTGCCTACACATTACAAGGGAAACGTTCGTCCGAAATTTAAAAATGAACACATGACGGTAGGACAAGTTACAGAAGAAGAAGAAGAATAAGAAGAAGGAAGAAGAGGTAGAGAAGAAAGAAAAAAAGTAAAAAGACGAAGGAGCAAAGTTCTTTTTAAAAATCGGTATACGCGATGGACTTATTAACGAACGCGTTAATCTTGTATATGTATTATTTCGAGAATAGGGACCAGAAACTTCGATTTAAGTTACCATGCCTCATATATTCGTCGAGGTTGATTGTATAATTGCCTCTTGCAATCGAGTTACCAAACGGCATCTCTCCTTTGATAAAAAGGCTAAAAGATTATCGTAATACACAGCTAATCTTTTCACGCGTTTATAAATACACATAAATATACATATATAAATACATGTACGTATATATGTATGTATATATAGATATATATATATATTTATGTTTGTTAAAGTAAAATTCTCTCATATCTTCTCTTATCTAAGAGGTTTTTGTACTCTATTCGTACTCACCTTAGTTTCTTCTTCGTGCATTTATCTTAGTTTATTATCTATAATTTTCCCCTGTTCTACGATAATCGCCTTGTCTTCTACTCGAATTATAATTTTGAGTGGTGGTGGTGCGACCGCGCGCGCACACCGTTATGAACATTTTATTTATAATATATGCGAATTATGCGACGCAGATATATATATGCATGCATGTATATATGTATGTATGCATGCATGCGTGCAGCAGGTGCGGGATATGATCGGAGAATATTTGACAAATCAATTGTGAATATCTTTTATTTTATAATTAATCGTATATATACGTTTCTCTCAACTTCGTTTATATAAAGCTTGATAAAGTAAATGATCAAGCTTTTAGGAAGCATTTTATCTTCACTTATCCAAGAGAAATAAGAAAACGATCGATTTTAAGTTCATTCCTAAACTGCCAAGTTCCCTTATTAACATTCTCAGTACATTATCCATTGTTTCAAAGTTCGTTCGTTTGCTTTTAAAAAAAAAAATCCGTATATTTCGATGATTGTATAAATACTGATATAGATGGAAATAATTCGAAACATGTATCATTTATATACGCTCGTGCATACGTGCGTGCTTGCTTGCTTGCTTGCATGCATGCGTGCATTATACATTCATTAATTTTCGATATAAACGTATACCGGGATAAGCCACACATATGCATATATATTTAATTTGAGAATATATTTTTGAAAAACTTATTCCGTATCTAAATATATAAATATAAATATATATATATATATATGTATATGTGTGTGTATATACATAGTTATAGTATAAAACATCGAAAAAGCATAATATATTGTTATACGATGAAGAGTCTCAAAAGTGCAATGTTCTTTATTGTTTTTTTAATCGTTTGTCAATCAGATTTAACAAAAAATTATGAAGTCTCTAATTTAATATATAGATGTGTGTATGCATAGACAACAACAAAAATATTTATCGTAAACCAATAATTATTTTCTTTCGATAAAAGATAAGGAAACTTTCTTTTTCCGAAATAATTCCTCTATCATTCTCGATGGTGGAATGCGAGCGCGAACGTTTACACTTATCTTTTTCAATTTAAAAAACTATAATATTGTGCTCTTCGTATTAATTATTCCTTAATATGTAAACGTTTTTTGTTAAATTTTACAGATGCTGACGATGTTGTGATTTGAACGAGCTCCTTTTAATATTTGAATAATTTTACTTTTGTGTTCCTTATGAGACAACGAAAGAGAGAAAAAAGAGAAAGAGAAAATCAGAAAGTAAAAAATATCCACGAAAGGAATACATAGGTTAAGGGAAATAAACAGTGAGAAATTATAACGTTCACTTACCCTTTCCTGCGATCATTTATCCACGATCAATCGAATTAAATGTTTATCAAATTCTTATTAAAAAAAAAAAAAAAAAATTGTGCCAATATATTTTCGCGATGTTGTATTATCAACAATGTCATGTTTTATTCTATCGAGTTTTCAATAAGTGATTTATTTCGATCAAACTGTTGATAACAATCCTGTAAATAGTAGAGTGTGATTTTTCGTTGCATTATTATTATACATTATTTTGATAATTTATATATTTTACGCATAAAGCAAAGTTTGCCCTCCCCCAACCCCCTTCAAAAGAGACACTAATATAATGCGTGCATTTACCCTCCTCCCTCTAGACCCTAAAAAAAAAAAACGAAGAAAAAGAAATGAAATATATTGAATGCGTGCTCTTTCTTGCAAGTTACTATTATTCCTTTCGCTTTTAAACAATAAAGCATACTTTTATCTTCCACATAAATACATTTATGCATAGTTTGAAGTCACACAGTAGCGATATCATATAATTTTTTTTTTTTGGCTGTTTTTAATACTCTAAGGATTATAAAGACATATGTCATGTATTTTGTTAATACTTCTTTCTCTACAATCACTTTAGATTGTAATCGATTATTATATCTAGAACAATATACATCACTATCTTATTATATTTTTTGTGCGCATCTAAAATAACGTTCCGATTGTAACCGCAAAAGTTTTCATTTCATTGACAATATAATACAAGGCTCGTCATAAGCTATAGTATTACACTATATTATTAACGATTATCAGGAAAATATTGAATAATCTTAACTTCCTATTTCGAAGGTGATATGCATAAATCATTCGTGAACTGATGAACATCAAACAAGGCAATAAAAATGATATTTTTCAACGTGGTATATTTGCATGGATATAATATTTAAAAATAATTGGAAAATGAATTTTAAAATGCAAAGCTTGCACTTTTATTAGTCAAATACTTTATGTTATTGATCTTTCTTTTATAAATATAATGGTTCCTACAGTCATACGATATTTCAAATACATATTCTTTATCTATTTGTGTTATAATGGCGGTTTTTAGATTAATAAGTAGACATTCTCGTACTGTTTATCTGTATGAACAAAATTCCTGTTATCATTACTTTTAACAGAAATAGTTGGTTCTTTAATAATTTTAATAATATTATGTTGCATAATTGAAATTCTTATCATTTAAAATTATTTTGTTTGAATATACATTATATATAAAAGTTATAAACCATTTAAGTATATACTTTGAATACTTTTTCATTTCTTAGAAGTATTGATTTAATTAAATACAAATAAATTCTATCATTTATTCTTTTATAATAGAATAATATTATTTCATTAAAAATTTGTGTGTGTGTGTGTGTGACATATCGATTAGATCAAATATCTGTTGAGGCATTCGAGTAAATGTTAAAAAAAGCCTCACAGCAGCGTTTAGGGCATGAAGAAAGAAAGGGCTAAATGACGAAGAGGCTAATGCCTTGGTAACAAAAATGATGCTTGGTAGATAAAAAAGAAGACTTGTGAGTTTCTATATACTTCACTACGAAAAAGTTGGCATAGAACCGCAACAGCAGAAAAAAATGAAAAAATGAAAATATTTACCTATTGTTTATACATATTATGAACAATTAACTTACTTCTTTTCACTACCCCATAGATTGTTACTTTGGAGATAAACTTTAAACTCTCCCCTGCAGGGTAATTTCATTTTTTTCAAAGTGCGCTGGCGCCTTGTGATTGCGCATGCGTATAACATATCTCCCACTAATGACGTCGCCATTTCATAATTATTCAAAGTGTAATAATTATTTTCAACTAATTAAGCAAATAAGAGCACATATTCATTTTTTCAGATGTTGCAAACTTCGTTGCTTTGCTTAGAAAGAGGAAACAAAATTGTTCTATTTTCAATTAGTAATAAACTAATTAAATAATTAATTAATAAAGTGAGTAATTATAGATTTTGATTGAACAAATAGTTTGCAATTAAAAGCACTTATTCATTTTGTTCTGCTGTTAAGGTTCCTTGCCATAGTTCCTACGGTAAATTTTTTAAATAGGTGACCAAACACTCACGTTACGAAATACGCTACAAGATAACGCTGGAAGCAGTAATGGCTGCCGCCATTTGACGATCAGAAAGGAAATTTACACTTTTTTTTCCATGTAAGTTTATGGTTGTATATGAATACTATTTTTTATTTATTGTTTCGTTACTTAATTGTAAATGATTACAGTTTTAGAAAAATGAAGTACAATTACGTATAAGTTAATTAACAAGACTGAAACAAACGAGGAATGACTTGCTATAGTATTATATCAATTAGAAAGTTTAAGTGACGTTCAAAATTTTAAAGTAAATAAATATTTTGCGACCGGCGTTTCAAGCATAATTCAAAATTTCTTATCGATTTTTAATTATTGAGCAAAGGTAAGGTGTGCTATAATATAAATATTTATAAATATTTAAAAGATTAATTATTGTTTCTACAAAGTATGTGCATATTTGTTTAATATTTATTTCTAAATATTTTACATCACTAAAATATTGACATCAAATAATATATCATTAATAATAGCACTAATATTATTAATCAGTATTATCACAATAATTCAACTTCATCTGTTTAACAAAATTTTACAGAATCAAACACAATGTGTTCGTTAACATTGGAAAAGGTAGAATTACACGCAGATGTATATATGGTATGTCTGCACCATGCTTTGTCAACAGAAATATTTGAAGTAATGGGTTTACTCATTGGAAATGTAAGCATTTTTTATTATCTTGATTATATTTTTTTAATAATACTTGTTAAGAAATTTGAATTGTCGAATTAAATCATCTTTATTCTCACATTTTAGTGCGTTGAAGGTATAGCAAATATATCTGCTGTTATGATTTTGCATCGTTTAGACAAGAAAAAAGACCGTGTAGAAATATCTCCTGAACAAGTATTAAAAGCAGCTGCGGAAGCTGATCGTTTAACTATTGAATTAGACCGTCCCATGCGAGTTCTTGGATGGTATCATTCCCATCCCCATATTACTGTATTTCCATCTCACGTAGGTATGTGAATATCTGACGAGTAACACTTGTGTCGTATAATATTTAATCTGATCTAAATAAAATATTTATATGATACTTCCCAATTTTTTATTCTAGATGTAGGAACTCAAGCAACTTATCAAACAATGGATCCCGATTTTGTAGGTTTAATATTTTCAGTATTTTCTGAAGCCAAGGATTCAAAGGTGTTTCTATTATTCTTATTTAAAAATTAAATATGTTTTTGAATATTCGTATATATATATTTATCAATGGTGTATCAAAAATTAATATGAATTTCTATTTATTTTATTTAGGAACAAGAAATATCTTTAATTTGTTTTCAATCTCACGATGGGAAATGTAAAGAAGTTCCACTAGAAATTGTATATACTCCAGAATTATCAGATATATGTTTGAAAGTAAGTTTCTTCTTTATTACGTAATGACTCCATGCATAACCAGTTAAATCAACATAAAAAAATAAAATGTCATAAATACATATTTTCATCTTTTTTAACCGTAGACAATGACAGATATACCAAAAATTTTGGTACAAGAAGAAGAAGATACAGCAGATGCTGGTAGAAATCATCCAGATATTCTTGCTACTATACATAATAATGCTGGTATGTATGCGAATACATTTTACAACTTAAACATTTGGAAAGAAATAAATCTAATTAATATTTTCAGTCAAAACTCGTGCACTTCTTCATATCACAGATATTATTACTAGACCTTTAGTACTTACATTTGAGGAAAGAATAGCTTTAAATACATTACGTGCGGCACATCTTCGAAAACAAATATCAGAGTTACAGCAACTCTGTAAAGGCTAAAATTCATAATATTAACAATTATTCCCATAAGAAAAGAGAATAATAAACCAGATGATGCGAATCCTATGTACTATTTCCAATGTTTAATATTAATCGATTATAAATAAAGTTTATGCTATTTTCATGTTTATTTCTGTCATATTTATGATTACTGTCGAAAATAAGTATTACTGCAAGATGATTATAAATAAATACACGTTACAACATAATTACGTAGATAACTACTAAAATGTTTCTTAAAGAATGTAAGTAGAGAACACGTATATATATATATATATA
>NW_014569569.1:1109412-1132069 GCF_001313835.1 Polistes canadensis
ATATACATGTATATATATATATTCATTTCATATTCATTTTGTATTACCAACATTATCTTATCGTAATTTGATTAGTTAATAATTCCGACAAAATTTTCAATGAGTAATTTTTCCGTTTCACGAACAAAGATCTGGCAATAATTGCACATCTCTATATGTACACTACGAGAATAACAGCGTAGTTAAATAGACTTAAACATATTCAAAACACAGATTCTGCAGAACGAGAAAGATGAGTAGGATGAGAAGGACTACGTTCTAACCTTTTACGAGGTAGCTTTTCGAGTGTAGTTAACAGTTTTGCAAAGTCAGGTCGATTTTCGGGATGGTATGACCAACAAAACATCAAGATATCCTAAAAATAAAAATATAATGTATATTAATATATATTTATGTATATATTTTTTTCATTTAGATATATAGGATGTCTTGCAATTGATGATGTATACTGTTTACTTGTACCATTACTTAAAAAACACTCTGTATATTTGCATGAAATTTGACTTATGTTAAATCTTACCTTAACATCACGAGAAGCTTGCAAATTAGCCAAAGGTTGCTTCATTCCTTTACCTACTTGCCAAATAATAGCTTCAGGAGGTTGACCTTTAAATGGCCATTCACCACATAAAAGTTCATACCACACGGTTCTGAAATAAATCAGAAATGTCATTAAATTTACGTAAATAATATTTACAAACCAAGGATAAAAAATGTGTACATGAGTACAAACCCAAATGCATAAACGTCAGAAGCATCTGTAAATGGTAACTCTTCTTGATCTCGAGTTTGTTGTGGTTTTAATCGTCGTACAATTTCAGGAGCCAAATAACACAACCAACCCGGTGGTATACTTAATCCATTACCTTTCCTATATTAAATATAAAATTATTATTAATACTAAAAGTACATGAGCATTTATAAACAAAATATATTTAATTTTACTCACCTATTACCATAACAGAGTTTAGTAACACTGAACAGACCAAAATCAGTTATTACTACTTTCCCATTTTCTAAAAATATGTTTTTGCTTTTCAAATCCTTGTGAACTATACCACGGGCATGAAGATATCCCATTCCCTACGTATATATAATCAATATTAAAAGATATTTTATATAGATTATATTAAATTGATATAATATTATTATTTAATATTTTACACACATACCTGAGAAATCTGTTGAGCGATAACAGTGGTTTTATTCATACTGAATTTATCTTTTCGTAAATGAATATGAGTGTAAAGTGTCATGCCTTTGCTCATACTAGTTACTATGGCTAAACATGGGGGTTTCATACAAGCACCCATAAATAAAACCAAATTTTCGTGTCTAGTCTTTCGGAATGTAGCCACCTATAAAGATGATGCACTCGTAAACAATGACGTAGCTTTACTTAATTGATTCGTAATTCAATACTACATCATAATCAAAGTCTCATACTTCTAATTTGAAGGCTTCTAATGTTTTATCGTCATCAAGATAATAGTCCATATTTAAAACTTTAATCGCAACATCTCCATGCCAGTTTCCTCTGTAAACTGTTCCAAATCTTCCAATACCTATAGGTTCTCCAATTTTTAATTCATCATATGGAATGTCCCATTCCCTTATAGATAACTGTAAATACATAAAATAATTTTAAATTTAAGTATATTACTTGTTTTCTTTTATTTATTAATTTTTTTTAGTTAAAAAAATTAATATATCATAATTAATATAATATAAATAATTTACGTACACTATTTTGACGAGGCCAACGACTATCTCCTGGTTCCCCATCAGAAACCTGAGAATCTTGGGAATCTACTCTGACTGGTGTACGCTCTGAATCAGTGCTAACGCTGCCAGAATTGGAAACACTTACTGTCCTCTCACTATCACTTGTATTTTCAATACGATGCGTTTCCAATGTAACACCTTTATCATTCAGTACAACATCTACAAAGATATCATCTGAAATATTTGATATACTTGATGTATAAGAAAAGGTATATTACCTGGAAAATGGAACTGTTGCTTCATAGGTGCTTGCGGAGTTTGGCTAGTATTGGCAGGTAATAAAGCTGGACTAGAAGGTGTTGAGCTATTACAGCTCGAGGTATTCGAACTAGAATCAGCACCCTAGATATATAAAAACATTGAAATAGGATCAAAACAATTTTTCAGTTAAATAAAATAAAAAGTCAAATAACAATGGTATACCGGAAAAGGTATATTCATAGAAGAATGAGGGTGTGACCGCTTTCGATCTCTTCGATTCAACGAAGCCAATAAATTAGAACTATGATGATTAGGGGATGTTATACTTGGTTTGTTTAATATTGGAGATACATTAACCATACCTAATAATAGCAATATTATTATTATTATAAATTAAATAATTATTACTATTATAGAGTAAAATTATAAATATTAGGATTCATACCATCACCCTGAACAGATCTTTTGAACTCATCAAAAAGTTCTTGAGGTAGGCCACAAGAGGGAGGTACTTTAGATTCGCAGTCTCTATGACATTTATATTTACATTCTTTGCATTTCAAGCCAGTTCCTATAAACATTTGTTTGTCACAATAGTCGCAAGTAGTCATCATTTTAAATGTTTTAGTGAAACGATGAGCGATAAAATGACCCATCCCACGTGTTACAGTTGGAGTACGTGGCGATTTTGGCACTTGCAAACTTGTTATTACTAAAATATATATTATTAATGTTTATTAGTATAAATCATTATTTTTTGCTGAATATTTAGCAATATATTCTTTCTTGGTTTATTACCATTACCAGTTCCTTTAAAACTGTTATCATCACTATCTGCACTGGAATATGGAGGTGATTTGATAGGACTGTTACTATTTGGTAAAAAGTATTCCGTCATGATATCTGCATTGCTACTACATGACCCTGTTTCTGTAAGTAAACGATTTCTTCTTCCTACAGAACTAACATGATGATCGCCTGCACAACTGTAAGAAGAATAACATATATTCTATATATTATATTTAAGCTTTATATAAAATTGATTAAATTATATTTAATATGATTTAAACATTACCTAGAAGCTGTGTCTCCATTTTCAAGACGGTTTGCTAACTGTGACTCATGAGATTTTGACTTAGTTAATGGAAACACTTCCGGCTGTGATATAGTATTTTGTAAACCAATTTGATGTTTTTTACAAGGAGGTGGAGTTGTAGGAAATTTGATCGCTATTACAAAAAAGATAAATTAAAATTATATATATAAAAAAAAAAAAGAAGATAAATATAGTCATATAAAAATACATACTATGCCCTTGTCTTTGTAATAATGGTGTAGAAGGTGGACTAGTAGATGATAAAGACGTTATAGAAGAAGCTTGTGCTAGCATATCGCTAGTGAGATTATTATTATTATTGTGATATGGAATACTATCTTCTGAGGGAACAGAACATCTTGTAATACGAGATCGAATAAGTCTAGGAGATGCGCCAGAACGTAAGTGATGCCTATCCCAAGAGTCCCAATACAAATTCATATCACTGTTTTCCACATCTCCTCTTAAGAGTGCATCTGAACAGAATATACATTATAATGTAGCAACGATAATTTTTATAATAAATATTTATACTAATCCCTTGCACTATGATTTAATGTATCGAGCTGTGTGCCTTATTTAGTACTATATTTTATGCTTCTTATATTCGACTCATAAGATTTGCTACGAGTAGGACTCGTGTTTCTTATGTTTGGACTATAAAGTATATCCCGAGCCTCACATGTTGTTATAGGGCAAGAGATTAAATATAGTATTTAAAAAAAAATAATTAAATCTCTTACCCATATATCTGCGAAGATTATGTAATGCTCTACAAAGTCTACGAAGTTCTTCCTTATGTCTAACATTATTTTCGCCTAGAATAGTATCCAATTCATGTTCTGATTTTTCTTTCAACGCTTCAAGAGAATTAGCTTTAGAACAAACCACCTACAAACAAATGTTACATATTTTATTTACTTGAAGATAATAAAACATAAAGGATATTAAGAATAAATTTTTGTTGAATACCTTACTGGTCTGCGTTTAAAAATTCAAGCTAAACATGCTTATGTTGAATTTATTTAACAAATAGATAAAAGTATATGTAATTATCAATTAATAATATACATACTTGAATAGATTCTTGTGTGAGACCCACTACACGTAACCACTGTTGCAAGGATGGATACTGTCTCATTTCTGCTGGTAATGATTCTACAGCAAGTTTGGCTTTAGTCACCAGTTGCTTTGAATATAACTTAATCAATTTTCCCTAAAACATATGTATAAATTGTAAAAAAAAAAAGGAAAAGAAAAGAAAATAAAATAGTCCTCTTTAAGACAAAACTAAATCAATTTATAAAATAACTTTTTCTAAAAAAAATAACATCTTATGACAACCAAGTGTTTGAATAAAAATAAGAAGAAGTTAACTATAACAAATGTTCATTTTCATATTTCTTAAAGTTTCAATAAAACAAGAGAAAAGATCTAAGCATAATGTCAATAATAAAAAGTATTTAAAAATTTGTTGACAATCATAATATATTGAAGCAAGACGTCAAAGAGAAAATGAACAAGTACATCAAATCACATCACATCATATCACATCTTCAATAAGAAAATAAAAGAAAAGAAAATGAGGAGAGTTAAAAAAAAAAGGAAAAACAAGAAAATGAATAAAAAATAAAAGATTACCTCCAAGGTTCGAATTTCTTGTTGAGTGAGTTCAGCGCTGGTCGAACATTGAGTTCTTAAACCTTCCAGTCGATCAGCAGAAATGTCAATCATGGATTGAACGACGTCCAAGGCTCGTCGAGTCTCTTGTTCCGCATCTTCACCGTCCGCCATCCCTCGCAGAAAATGCGAAGGCCCCTGGTGTCTTCGTCAATTTTCTTGAATTCTATTTAACAGGCATAATGTAGAAGTTTCGTACAAGTCAGCTGTCGATCGGTCGCGTTATCACTGATCATTTGAGGAACTAAACCACTTATCAACATTGACAACCATCTTGGCCGCCTATCACTGACGTCAATCGCTGCCCGGCAATCCGGGATCGCAGCGCCTGCATCTTCTTAGTCTCTCTCTCTTTTGGATAATGTCTCTCTTTTCAACGTTCCAAAACACATTTTTTCATACCACATTAATAAAATCCATCATTCACTTAATAATTACATATATTTGTAAACAAAAACAATTTAATCAATTGTTAAATATTTGTCAACGTTTATAATATAACAATGTATATAATATAACAAATGTTAGATTCGAATGAAGTACTTTTTGAATAGTTTGCCGAACGCGAATGCATATCTATCCCTACCTTCTCTCATATTTCCCCACCACATATGATTGTTCTCCGTTGCATCATTTCGGTAGCTGACTTTTAATCGTCTAGTTTGCTAAACTATAGTATTGCATTTTCAATGAGTGAAAATCGTGGCGATCAGTGGTGGATTACTTACTTTTGTCATGTATCCGACTGTCAAATTTTGTTATCAAGTATTTAAACTGTAGTATTTATCATAACAGACCTTGGATGTGATTGTTTATAATAATAATTATTAGAAATGGTTAATGTAGAGACTATACAACAAAATTATCCACTGCATTGGCTGGTGTGGAATAATAACTATGTTGAACTTGCTAAAGAGCTCTCTACAAATCCGGTTTGTGTAAAAATATCTTGCATATCATTTTTTAACAGCTTTATATTTAGTGTTATTTTCATAACAACTTTGTCAATTGATGTATCAATATCCATTATGTAATACATAGATACTACAAATATTTATTATATTTCAGATGTGAACAGTGCATTTTCCAAAAGTTTCATTTAATGAAGAATTCTCATACTTAATCAAAGATTAGAGTAATAATATAATTTAAAAGAAATGGCATTATCATCTCTCATATGTTTATGTTGCACATTTATTAGTTTGTTGTTGTAGTATCTTCATTTCACAATGTATCTTATTATGATCATTAATACTATATACTTATAATACTATATATAATCAAGTCAAATAATTTAATCATGTGCAAGTAAAAAATAAACATTGACTTAAGTTTATTTTTGATAATTTTATATAATTTATATATAGCATTATTATATTACACATTAAAAAGACAATCAGATGTAATGTAAATGTTTAAATATTAGATAATTAATTGCTTTATTCAATGAAACATGAAGTGTTATGCATTGTTGACATTTCATAAGTCAATATTTTTGAATTATGTTTAATAACTGTTAGAAATTTGAATGGAGAGTTCTTAGATATTTCCCAAAAAGACTTCTGAAGCCTTATATGGAAATCTTATTCAGAAACCTTATTTATGCAGTGTAACATTTTATTCATGATATTATATATACTAAAAATATATAGACATATAGATTTGATTAATCTAATAAATTAGTTTTATTTTAATCTCTTTAAAAATTCACAAAGTAAATATTTCCTTTGACATATGTAATATATACTCCTGTTTTTGTATTACAGCATGAAATAGAAAAACATGATACTCGTGGAAGAACCCCCTTGATGTTAGCAGTTACTTTAGGTCACACTGACTGTGCTGTAGTTTTATTACATCATGAAGCTAATGTCAACACAGAAAATACTCAAGGATGGAGCGGTAAGTAATTGTAATTTTTTAAATTTATAAAAGCAATTCAATTTGATGTTAAATATATACCGAGTTTCTTATAATTTGTAGTACAAACACGAGCAGGGGATATAATTATAAATATAATAAAAAACTAAGTTAAAAACTCTTAGTGCATGCATACTCTCTCTCTCAATAAATATTCAAATTTATTTTTCTCCGAAACAATGCCTGATATGAACAAATTGTATTCTACATTGTCGATTTAGTTTTTCATGTAGAATCATCCCCTGCTCAGTTGTACCACCAGTCACAAGACACTCTGTATATGTTTTATATGTTTGATTCAGTGGTTCAAGAAGCAGTCGGAACTGGTAACCCAGAATTATTACAAATGGTGCTTGCTCGTAGGGATTACCAAAGATATTGTAATCGTGTTGCAGGTATTCCCGAATTACTTCACAAACTTAAACAGGTTAGTCTTTTTATGAAAATGAATAAAACTTTTATTATTGTTTTAATATATTAATAAAATATAAAAATCTATTAATACTTTTTATATATGCATTTTTCCTCTTACATTTATTATATATTATTAAACAAAAAAATTAATTTTTCGACAATTAAGTAACGTTATATGCTTCGTGATTTAAAGGTACAAATAAATGTTATAGCATCTAAGTATTAATATGATTGTATAGTCATTTTTGTTATATTTATTTGAATTATTATCATTTCCAGGCACCCGATTTTTATGTAGAAATGAAATGGGAGTTTACTAGTTGGGGTAATTATCTAGACAAATTTATTCGTGCATTTTAAAATCAAAATTCAAGGTATGCAGTTAAATTTAAGACAAATTGTTGATATGTTCTAAGAGTTTTCTTTTATCTTTGTTTTATTAGTTCCTCTTGCATCTCGAATGTGCCCAAGTGATACATATAAAGTTTACAAACAGGGTAGTAATGTAAGAATTGACACTACTCTATTGGGTTTTGATCATACAAATTGGCAACGAGGAAATCGAAGTTATGTTTTTAAAGGACAGAGTAAGTTTATTATATATTATAATATATTTATTACTTAGTACATAAATTTACAGAAAGTAACAATAATGACTTCTATTATATTATGAATTACTCAATTACTTTTTAAATTTTTTTTCCGTTTGTATTCTTTACGTATTCTTTTTTTTTTGTTTATTTGTTTATTATTTATTATTTATATTCAATGCAAGCTGCAACAAATGCACCTATGGTACTTAGGTGTGATCGCAGTTATGTGTTCACCATGATGGGACAACAATCAGGTGACAGTTGTTTTGTTTACAATTTACATGTTGTGTACAACAATTTGATGAACCCTGAAAATTTGTGGAATATATATTCTTATTAATTTTGCATAGATGCGCTTCTTTTTAATTTTGGTAATTTAGTTTATTATTTTGTCCAAGTAACTGTAGTCACATTGGAAAACGTTATAATGAGTTTAGTAAATTACAGCATAATGGGATTATTATCGCTTTATTATTATTGTTTTTGCTACTAAAAGTAGTTACCAAATTTTATGAAGAAAAAATACAAGTATATAAATAAATTAATAATAAGCATATATTTGTATAAATTGAACTGCTGATCTATTATATAAATTACATTATATAAATTACATTAAAGAAATATTTCTGTTGGCCTCGTTTTCATCATATTAATTTAATTAGATTCACAAACGTAATTGCTATATTATTTTCAGATGATGGTGCAACAATGATGGAGGTAGATCATGAAACAAGGAAGGTTTACGTGGAACATATGAAACTTATTAGTGATGAAAATATACAATTAATGGAACCTTCCGAAGAAGGCATTTTAGCACGTCTTACAAATCCCATAGTCACTACGTATATAGATACAGATAAAATTAGTTTTGAACGGTAAATATTTATTGTTATACGTCATTATAATATTAATTATATTTAGAACATAATGTAACAAATTATATATATATACATATACTGCTAGCAATAAAGCTGGTATATGGGGCTGGCGGTCAGATAAAAGTGAAGTAATTAATGGACATGAATGTAAAGTCTTTAGTGCAAGTAATGTAGAATTAATAACAAAAACACGATTGGAACACTTATCAGAAGCTGATAAGGCAAGAGCACGAGCACCACGCACACCTCTTCAATCCTTTCTTGGTATCGCCGAGCAGCAACATGAAAATTGTAACGCTACAACCAGTGTAATTATTTACTTTTCTTTTTTATTTTTATAGCACATATATTTATGTATATAAAATTCAGTAATAATATTTTTTTTATTTAATTAGCAAGAAGAATACAGCAATGTTGGTAATCCTTCTAATATAACAGCCGAAGAATATTTTGATCCAGACATTGACTTAAATGGAAGGGATATTGGAAGACCAAAAGAAGTTAATACAAAAATACAGAAATTCAAGGTACAATTAACAATAAAATAATAATGTCATATTTTACATAAAATGCGTATTAAAATTTATTTTAATTTTATTTTATTAATTTAATTACAGGCAACTCTTTGGCTCAGTGAAGAATACCCACTGAGTTTGCAAGAACAAATTATGCCTATTGTAGATTTAATGGCAATATCTAGTTCACATTTTGCTAAATTGAAAGATTATATACAAATGCAATTACCATCTGGATTTCCTGTTAAAATTGGTGAGTGTATTATCTATTTTTACGAAATAAAATATAGACTTAAAATTTTTTTTTTTAATTGCTTTGCGTATTACAGAAATTCCTTTATTTCATATTCTTAATGCAAGAATAACATTTGGAAATATATTTGGTTTGGATCAAGAAGTACCGCATGTAGGTCATCTACAAGAAACAAATCGCATGACATGTTTGGTAGATGATATTTGTTTTGAACCACCTACTGGTTATATAAAACTTGGTAATTAGATGTTTCCGGATAATTAACATTTTATATGGATACATACGTATATATATATAATTTTACATATTTTAAATAATTATTTATAAAATTATATAGGTGCTGAAGTTAGAACACAATTCAGTATTGAAGAAGAGGACGATTTATTACAATTTGCTATCCAGCAAAGTTTATTAGAAGCTGGAAGTGAACGCGATGAGGTAAGAAATTGTCTCTGTGATTTCCTTCTTGTTATATATCATTATATACAACTGATTATTTTGTATATAGGTCGATATATGGGAAGCATTGAGAGCACAAAAACCATCTAGACCAACGACACCTAATATGTCAACAGAAGAAGAAAGACAACTTCAAAGGTATTAGTACAGAAATCGAATCAAATTCTATATTATTTGATTTATTCAAAATTATGTTTTCAGTAAGTTTATTTTAAATGTATATGTAGGTTGTTTTTGTAAGAATAATGTACTGTAATTAATTATTGTTCAAATCTAATCACATGCCTTTTTTTTAATTGAATATAGAGCTATTCAAGCTAGTTTGGTATTATATCAAGAAACTACTGCGAGCTGTGCAGAAGGACATAATAATATAGATGAAGCAAGAGCTAAAGAAGAAGACGATAGTGATTCATTAGAAAGTACAACAGAACAATTATATCTAGCATTAAAACTTTCAGAACAACAACAAATAGAAGAAGAACAACGACGATTGTTAGAAGAAGAAACATTTCGACAAGTGTTAGAATTATCCCTAACGGATAAGTGAACTTTTACAATCGATATAATGGTGATTTAGAAATTAATTACCTGATACTTCCAAAATGAAAATTCTTTCTGTCTCACGAGTACAAGGCTGTTGAATAGAAAGAAATATTTCCTATGATTCATAAATAAATTCCTTTTAAAAATAATAATGTTACTTACAATAATGAACATTTGTTATTAAAGTATACAATAATGAAGGTCAACCAGTGGACAACAATGTACTCTATTATATAAGTAAATGAATAATTTAAATTATGTTATTTATTCCTTAGCTACATTTTATATGAAATGAAAGTGAATAGTATAACAAATTTAGTAACAAAATCCATAAAACTGAAGTCTTGACAATTACAAATGCTCTTCAATTTAAACAAAATATATATATATATATATATATGCACGTTTCATACGCAATTCAATCGCAGTTAGAAACAATCGTACAGTCCTATTACTTGAAAGTATATAGTGTAAGTTACAATAACTGTCACTATTTAAAATAAAAAGCATGTAATTCTCAAGTCTTCAAAATCACTTGTTTTTACCTTTCTCCTAGTATAACTTTAATATATAATATTATTACGATTTTCATTGATTTATCTCTTTATGAATATGATTATAATTATTAAAATACAACCCAGTGTTAATATGGGTAAGATAATATCAAAATTTAACAAATTAATACTAAAAATGTGAAAATAATGTTCAATTAGATTTTAACATGTAAAAAATATCATCTAATTTAAATTAGCGTAACAATACTAAATTAATAATAAATTAGCGTGGCAATCATTTGAATTATATATATATTTAAAACAAAAAAAATCAATATAAAAGTATGAAGATCAAATTTGTGACATCTCATTATACTAACAAGGGCTCCGTTAGATCTTAAGAAAACCGATTTTTGTAAAACTACAGGATCGTAGGGGTCTATTAGGACTAATGGACCTGTATCATGGTATAGAGTTTAAAAAAATCAGTGTTTTTAAGGTTTGATGGAGCCCTTATAAGACGTAATTACAAACATAATTATCAAAATATGTTGTGATAAAAATATATATTTATACAAATAATATAAAGGAGAAATATAATTATTTTAATAATAGGATTCATTTAATGTTGCAGATATATGTTTGCTTCCAAATATTACGAATATTTATGTAATTGATAGATACTAATGCATGGTCTAGTTGTTTTACTATTCAAATTCTGATTGTGCCCTGGAAAAAGATTTGATTATTAAAATATTACAAGGTGTGTTCATTTAAATGAATTAAAATAATACGTACCTTTTAAATATAGTACTGAGTATTTGTTGGCCTTGTGCATAACGTTGTTCATTTTTATGCGCCTGCTGATGCCACTTTTTACGAACAGCATTCCAATGTATTCTGTGTTCTCTTAGTAATACATCTCGCGAATTGAGAGTTTGTCCATCCTAAGAATATTAATGAAACAGTATTTAAGAAACTTAAATATTATTGATATACGTAATAGATATACATTTTAAAATATGTAACACTATTTCTACATGATTAAATTTTCCTAACATCACTATCATTATAATTATTGCTTTATTTACTTACATATTCTAATTTAATCTCTTCTTTTTCAGGAATAATTGGAGATGGTATACGATTTCTTGGCATTGCCTCTTCACAAGGAAGAGGAGGTGGTAAAAAATGAACATCTCGTATTTCTCCACTTGCATCTAATATGTTGCTATTTTGATTATTTATTTCACTAACTATTTCAGGACTAGGACTACGTATTCTAAACAAGAATAAAATATTATAAAAAATCTATATTTATTATAACAAGTTTATATATTTTTATTGTATACTCACTTTGGAATAAGATTTGGATTTCTTGGTTGATTAGCCATCCAAGCTCTACAAATAGGATAAAGTGGTGTATCTTCTTGAAACTGAGCTAGATCTACACTGCGATCAAATAGTTTCATCACATACGTATGATGAAATGCTGTATCCATTTGTATTTGTCTACGCCGCCTTATTTTTCTTGGTTGTTGAAAATGAATAGACTTCGTCCTGTACATGTTGTCTCTATTACAAAACGAGTTTATATTGTATTTAAGATTATGTATCTTTTAAAGTAAACAATTAATGTTACATTTTTCTCATATGATGCCTAAACTCATGAGAAGAATTTTCTTCGCTTGAATCTGCTGATGAGTCTGAATCGGTGTGTTGCAATAATTCTCGTAAAGCTCCTTTTAATCTATCTCTTGCAACAAGAACATCACTGTCTCCTATTATTGTAGATAGAATTAATATATTTCATATACAAAAACATAAGAGAACACAGTTCTACAGGTATGTCGAAGACATCTTAGATATCTGCTAAAACGTATCACAGATTTGATATATAAATAATACTTATAATTAAAAAATATTTTATTATTACCTATTTCATCTTTTATTTCTATTTTAACACGACTTGGGGTAACCGGTAGAGGTTGACTATTTCGTTTCTTTCCCATCTACATAAAAACAAACCAACTGCATGACAACATTCGATTTAATTTTTGTTCTTTTCAATTATATTTCTTACCTTTTTAAATATGTATATGAGAAAAACAACTATGCTATATGTATGTGTATATATATATATATATATATATATATATATATATTATATATGTATAACGATCTAATCATTTAACGAACACAAATTTTTTGTAATTAGGTTAAAACTGATGATTATTTTCTTGTATAACAAAACGGAAGAAAGAGAAATACATTTTACAATGTTTATGAGACTATATTTCAGTTCACTCGAATGATTTGAAATTACCGATATATAGCAATACAAATTGTAATAAAAAAATAATCTCTATTATTTACATTATTTCACAGATGGAGAGTTTTGAATATAAAATTTAAACAGAAATCGATAAATTGAACAAAAATTTTCACTTGTTGTTACTGAAGTTTTTCAATAATTATTTTTATTATTAATCCACCAATGAAAAAAACGATTTACGTATCGCAGCACCATCTAGCTTTTCAGGTTTTGTATTGTAAACTAAACTTAAGGAGGCATTCGTAACACGTGCTCTCTCGTAGAACGTATGTAACCAATATCCTATTTTAAGTGTAATATTTTATTTGTTTTTTTAAAAAATGGGTAAAGATAAACGCAAGAAAAATAAACAGCACAGAGAAAATCCTACAGGACTTGTATCGAATAATTATTTGAATGAATCAGAAGATTGTAAAGGTGACGACAAAGAGGAAGTATTGCGAATGGTGTACGATGAAGTATGTTTATTTATGAACAATTTTTTTATATATATATATATATATATATATATATATATAAATAAATTGTAAATCTTTAACCCTTTGAGTGCTATGAATGCATGTATGCACTCTCACACAACCATTCAATTTAGACTATGAACGCATATGTAGGATCTTACCCAACTATTGCATTTTTATTTTTCAATGAAAATTCAGTTTGCTAAACTTGTGCTCTTTCGTAAAAAATATTCAGCCCATGGTGTGCTTTTTTGTAAAGAGTGGACATTCCATGACACACACTTAACATTGGACAACGCAGTGCTCAAAGGGTTAAAAAGACAATGTGCAGTCTATTTATTATTTTATATATAATTTTATATCATAGATACAATCTTTGGCCATAGAGGAGAAGTTATCTGGCTTACGAACTTTAGAATCTATGTGTTATAGTAAAGTCATAGCTGAACGAGTATCATCAGATGGTATTGTTAAAATGATTGGCCCTTTACTTATTGATAATAGCTTGACAATAAGAGCTGCTGTTGCAAGTGCTTTGAGACAAGTAGCTGAGAATGGTAAAGACAATGCTGTTACAAAATTAATTGACGATGACATCATGACTCCTTTAATTACTTTATTTACAAGAGTAAGTATATTTATGATCACTTTAATATTTTGATAATTGATTTTTATATTAATGACATACAATTAGGATTACAGAGAATGGCAACCAAAGTTGGATTCTACAATTAAAGAAAATCTATGCGATGAAAAAGAAACATTTATTGAAGCTGTTACATTGCTTTTAATTTTATGCGAAAACAATGAAGTGGCTGTTAAGTATGTAAATAAACTATGTCTATCAATATTACTACAATATTTGTATGTTACCATATATGGAATAGAGATTAGCACTGTGGTTGCACAGTGTATACTTACTCTATCAGAAGATAATCCTATTGCGATTGAAACACTCAAAGAGTACAAGCAAGACTTATTGAATATATTAAATTTACAAGTCAGCGATAACTTGCCATTCTATGATCTGATATTACTGAAAACGTTAATAATTGGTATACTGTTGAATATGCATTGTCTTACTAAAAATAACGAAATTGATGTATTTAATCAAGTTATTAAAATTTTATTAGAAACACTGACTGTAGATAATAATAGTCTATCGCATGACTTAGGTACAATATTATCAACGGAAAAAGATAATTTATCAAAAGCAACTCGAAAGAAAATACAAGAATTCAAAAAGTTACTTACAGCTCAACAACAAACATTAGAAATTTTGGCTAATTTATGTTCAGACGAAGAGGAAAATGAACTGCTTTCTGATTTAGATGATTTTGATGAAATGAATCAAAAAGAACCCATGGACGAGGATGAACCAGAGGAAACTGATTTGTCTCATATTATTTCATCATTACCGGTAGAAATAATAGAAATTATTACCAATTGTAATGTTATACAAAAAGTTTGGATCAAAACTGCAAATATAGATAAAGAAACTCGTGAATGTATTTCAGAAAGCGTCGAAGGAAGAGCACTTTTAAAACAGATAGATGTATTGAGATGTAGAGCATATTTATGCGCACATAATTTATTGTTTATTTCAGATATTAGTTCGGCAAATGACATGGAGGATTTGTACAAGTACATAAATTATATTTTAATATTATATCGTTGATTTTTTAAAGACTATTTTTTAATGTACATTTTCTGTATACAGTATATGGTGTCAAATTGGAAAATTTGTTTTCGGAAATGGAGAAAACGAAGGTTGTGAATTGGAGAGTAATTTTGAATTATTAGATTCAGCAATTGCTGTTATGAGAGCTTGTCTTCAAAAACTGGCTAAAGCACAAACAAATTATTTTTCTAACTTAACAGTAGATGATATTTCGTTAATGTTTAATTACGATGAGCTATTTTTAAATAGAAATATTGGTGTCAATATAATAAGGATGTTAGGACATTTAGCTTTGATTATAGCTCAAACTGACAATCAGCATAAATATGATTTATTGAAGGTAGAAATTTATAATTATTATAACATTAACAAATCATGCGTCAAAAATAAGAATTTTGCTTTTTTTTTTTTTAGAACATAAGTACATTTTTTATACTAACATGTAAAGAACAATCTTCCGCGTGGATCAACGCAGAATGTTTGGATGCATTGATGGATATATTCTCTGATGATGAAACGGATCAGTTAGCAAAAGAACTTTGTATAACTACTACATTATCGGAACTGTTACTAGCTTTTAAACAAAAGGTAAGAATCGTTTGCATTACTATTTAAATAGAAATAATAACTTACTCATAACATTTAATATCAATTATTGGAAATTTAATAGGTTCGTGAACAGAAACACCTTTTAAGAGATAAAA
Source organism: Polistes canadensis (assembly GCF_001313835.1). NCBI lineage: Eukaryota > Metazoa > Arthropoda > Insecta > Hymenoptera > Vespidae > Polistes > Polistes canadensis. Next base: position 1,125,425 of record NW_014569569.1, read on the forward strand.
GTGACATAATATCTACGGTAAAAGATAATATTCCGAGACTTATAAAATACAAAGAAAAACGTTTGAAACTTCTGCAATAAACATAAGAAAATAAAATACTATATATGTGTATGTATATGTTACCATGAAAAACCGAAATTGGAGAAAGTCAAAATTCATATGGTCGCTTGTCAACACATACCAAATATGTCGGTGAAAGACTGAATATTTAAATTTATTCTTATACATTAATGTTTTGGACATATACCAAGCGACTATGTGAATTTTAACATTCTCTTATTTCCGTCTTTCTTCTCTCTCGTGGTAATATATATATAATGAATAAAATAAAATATATATATATATTACATATATATATATTAATATAATGAAAAAACAAACATTTTGTTTTTTGACATTCCCTGAATAAAAACATTAAACATTTTTTAATTCGTATATATTATATTTATATAATTAAAATTATAATTAAATTATGTATTCTTTACAATTAGTGTAGGTCAATGGTATTCGATGAAAACAAATTAATGAGGACGATAGAAAAAAAATTAAAAATATATATAATGAAAGAGCGAATATCGAATAGTATCGTGTTATTTGTTTAAATTTTATTTTTTATAAATAAATAATGGAAATATCAACAAAAAGTATAGGTAAAATGTCGTGGTGCAACCAATAATGCTATAATTATATAATAATCGTATGATCACAATATTATTGATCCAAAAAAAAAAACATAATTAAACACTGGCTTCTAAATAGATAATACATAAATATATAATTATAGGTATTCTAATTATATATGTGAGATTAATGTAGATATTTATCACAATATACATTTTAAAGCACAAATTAAAGGCACATATATATTATATATATATACGATTACTTTTATCGCTCTCTTTGCATTACGAATTTATCCATTTGTTCTTTCATTCATCGAGAGTAAAAGGTACACAAAAGTTACATATTTAATTACCAATGAATTGTTTATACACATTTTATACAACTAAAATCATGCTCAAACAGATTTCCCTCTCTTATCGAAAGATTCGAAATTTCTGCTTCTTTCTCTCGGAATTACGGAACCTTCGAAATCATTGTAACTCAATGAAACGTGCCTTCTTGGTTTGGGTATAGGATTAACATCATCCAATATTTCTGGCCTTTGTCTGATCGGTTCGGAAATGTGTAATTCGATAACTTTGACTGGATCTTTAGGTGCTTCAACGGGTACAGGAGAATCTGTTAATTTGATAACGTGAATATCTTTTTGTTCACGTGGTAATTCTTTAAATTCTATTTTAACACCATTTTTATATTCTTCGGTATCAACCATGTTTTGAAAAAAGTGTCTGCGATTTGCTAAAATGGATAATCTAGTATTAGAAGTATTATCCGTTGTTATATCGTCAGTCGAATCTTTAGATGAATTTTTCGATTCTAAAGCTTGAATTTGTTTTTCTATTTTCTTGATCTCCTCTTGAACGGAAAAACTTTCTTCTCGAGATAATCTATCGGCTGAGTTTTTTCTTCGTAGACATACTTCTAATTCAGTTTGCGAATTAATTTCATTTATATCTTTTATTATTTCTACCTTATCCTCTTCCTTTCTACAATATTCGATAACAACGTTATCATTCTTATTTGTTTGATTTTCTTCATGACTAGTTTCCTTATTACTCGGCTCTTTGATTTCTTCTTTTTCTTCTTTTTCTTCTTTTTCTTCAACGAGTGACCTCTGATTTTCTTCTGATTCTACATTTTTGTCATCGCTTTTTATGTTTTCCAACATAATAGGTTCTTCAACAATTTCTTCAGACTTTCCAGTAACATTCTGTGTAATCGTTTCGTTTTTGGAAGTTAATTGAACACTACTTTCTTTATTCTCATTTGAAGTTTCTATCAATTCTTGATTTCTTTTCGTCATTTCGTCAATATTCTCCGTGACTCTACTGATATCGATCGATTCGGTAATTTGCGATTCTACATTCGAAGTATCCGGTATTTGTTTGATTTCGTTTTCCTATAAAAGAATGTAAAATCATTTCGATTAATTATTTACACATCGATATTACTGTAAATTTTAATTATATTAAAGGCTCTTATGATTGGCAACATGTTGCATTTATGCAATGCGTGTTGCATATCGTAATGGGCATTAAAATCGTTTACCGATAGATAACATTCGTGAGTGACATTATCGACGTTGTGTAAAGTGTTATCTGTATACAGGGGTAATAGAAAATATTTGAATAAAAAAATTATAACATAGTATTTCTCGACCCTCGTATTAAAAAGATTTGACAGTAACCATACCAACGCGTTGATTCAATGGCTAAAATTAAATTATAAACAAAGTTAAAAGTAACGTGACGACAATGACGCGTCGAAAGTTTATTTTTAGCCAGTAAAAATTACCACGCGATATTTTCATTTTGTTCACAACGCATTCGATGAAATTTTGACGTTTTTTCATTTAACGAACTCACCTCTGGAGTTTCCAATTGTTCTGCGCGTCGTGGTGGCTGTGGTGCCCTACGTTTTTTCCGTCCATAGCCACTAGCTGTGCTACCAATGGATACACAACTGTTTATAGATATGTTCGATCTTCTCACAGAATCCTGTCCAAATCTTTTAAAAACATAGTCTTCAGGAACATTTTCGTTTTCATCTCTCAACGTAACGTCACCCGACCTGCTAGTTTCTTCTTCCGAATCCAAATTACTCGTGTTTAACCTCTGCGATGATCTGGTAGCAGACCTTCGTCTGAACAAAGAAAAATATGTAAAGAAAGATTTCTTAGAATGAGCCATATGTTTATACTACTCGATAATATATCAATTTCTTACATCGGTGGTACTGGGGTTCTTTCGAATGATGTTTCACGCAACGTCACCGTCCCATTTTCTTTTGATTCTTTATCTTCGAAATTTAATGGTGGTATCTTATCTGTTGGTCTTGGACTTACTTGTCCAAATCTACTTCAAATGATTATTTCGTATTAAATGAAAAATAATAATAATAAATATAACACACTGACAAAGATAGAAAATAATTCATTGAAAAAACCTTCTAGCTGGTGCTTTAGGAGTAAGATCACCCATAATGGACGCTGTCGTATCCTGAGGACTACCATCGTAGATCCTTGCAGGATCTCCGTTGACTGTAAGACTAGAACTATATCTGGAACCACTATTGTCCATTGTGTATTTTCTTCTTCTAACGAGAGTTCCTAAAGCTTCGTCAAATTCTTGTTGATCTTTAGAAATTCGTGACGGTGCTATCGGCCTATCAAATGGTTCTCTTTTATACGCAGACGAAACTAAAAGTTAGTAATTTTGATCATCAACACATAACGATACAATCTTTTATTTTGATTATTTATAATATTGTTATTGTGTAAGTTATATAACTACATAAAATATACCTGTACGCGAATGTACCTGTTATGATCGTCGATCTTTTCTCAGCTTGATCCGGTTCCTTCCGTTTACCAAATAATCCGTTCCTGTGATTTTGTGAATAAATAAATTATAAAACGTTATTAGAAACACATTCTCTTATATCTTAAAATAACAATCTATAGAAATATCGATCGAAAAGTTAGAATGAAGCAACAAACAACAAGTAATAAAAAATATTGAAGCTCGAATAGATGATCCGTTAAGCGTGGTAATCTAAAAATAAAGTCATGATATAAGTTCGAACTTTGGCTCAGAATTCGTCATTTCTTTTCCTCCATACGAGATTTTAATCGTTCGTTCTTTTTTTCTTTCTTTCTTTTTTTTTTTTTGTATATTTACCCGATGATAATTATGTTTGATAAACGCGAGGAAAAAAAAGTAAGTCTTATCTACGGCGAAAGGCCGTCGAATTCCACTTTAGAAATATTGCTCGTTATAATCGATATATATAGAAAATTGAAATGCGAAAAATAAGAAATCTCAAGTGGATGTTTTTTTTTTTTTTTTTTAAATCAAATATGAATTATTAACAATTTATATTAATATTAGAAATAATTTAAATATTGAACGAAATCTTTTGTGATAAAACGTTCGAATAATATATTTGAATAAAATATTGTGATAAAACTTTTCTACAATGTTTACGAACACTGTAAAAGAAAACTGAAAGATTAACCGAGTAATCGCTTCGTCATATATATTACGAACGAAGAATGACGTCATGAATAATAACATAATCTAACTTTATTCACTGACGCGAATGCAAACGTCGAGTATTCCAATGTGTCGAAAAGAATGGTCGATGAAAGGTAAACAAATCGATTATATTTTACCAATAAATTTGTTCATTTATCAGTGAATTGTTTCTAAGAAATAATCCATCGAAAGCGTAGCAAATTCACGGACACTAAAATTGCAATGATTGCGATCATCCTCATTCCGTGTAATAAAGCTTCCTTTCTATACCGTTCTAATCGTTTGTCATAATAATCGGCAATAAATTTTCAATTTTCAAATTATATTCTGGCTCCTTTTTCAAACCATTCGAATAAAATCTCAAGATATATTCTATAATAATTATGTGGATAACGTATTTTTGTTTTTAATAGAAGATCGCTATGTAAATGATAGGAAGAGTTAAGTAAGCAAGTTATTTAAAAAAACTTGACAACACTGACGCATAATAACCAATCTCTTACTGCATTTCTAAACTTATAATACAAGTACGGAATATAAAATATTTGCCAACGCGTTGTGTTTTAAATTTCTAAGTATTTTCTTTTGTCATTATTAATTATACAATATCTTAATAGTGAACACGTCAGTTTTTTGTTCTCATTTTTTTTTTGTAAGATTAATTATATGAAAGATAACATTTATCGTGGTTAATTTGAATGAAACATTTGATATAAATCTTATGTACAACGTAAACTTGTATGAACAAAAACACGTTTAGTCTTTTTTTTTGTTTTTTTTTTTTTTGTACAGATCTCAACAGGTTAAACAATCAGATTAATTTCTTTTTGCCAAGTTAGAATCGACAATGAGAAATGAGACATAGTTCAATGTGACGCTTACAGTTCGCTACGCAACGTTCGGTTATTTGTATCTTTTGGGTTACGGCCAAATGCAGATATTGCTATTTAATTCACGTGTCTTTAAGACACCATTATTTAGGTTCAAGTTCAACAAACTGATAACAATATTTCAAATTTTTCCTTTGAATTTATTCAGTAATATAATTCAATATAAATACTCACGGAGTATATCGAGTTTAATATCTGCATTATCGGAATTATAACAATTTCATTGGATTAATTTAACTAGAATCAAGGTTCTTATTAATATGCTTGCAAAGGAAAACACGTTCTAAGTTGAATACAAATTTGTTTCTTGGTAATAAAAATCGTTAAATGTATTTTACGTGACCCGGTATTGATAAGGTTCAGTTTCACACTTAACTTCACGGAGAGTCATGCTATGAAAATCTTTAATTAAGATTTTTAAACAAAGTATCGTGCTATTTGAGATAAGAAAAAAATCTATATATATATATATAGATGCATACACATATATTTATTTTCTATTTTACCTACCATGTTGACTTGATGGAAAAACTGTTCGATCTTTTTTTCCTGCTTCTCCCGAAGGTCCAAAATTTATGTTTTATCTCTTTGGCCGAGCTCTTGCTATTTTCACGCTGCAACCGTGGATGCGAAGTAGGAGGGTTTGTAGTGTCGTCATTGAAAGGATTTAGATGCTCCGGATAATCGTAAATGGAAACGCTTGGACGCCTCGACATGATTTACACATCTACTATGTGTTTCCCTGATTTTTTTTCTTTTTTATTTCTATTTTTTTCTTCTTTACTTCACTTCAATTTATTCGCCTTTACCTTTAAAATGATAAGATTGTTGTTAACTCGAGAACTTGTCCAGTTAAATCATCGAGTTCTATTTATCATTTCCACGTTATACCATTAACATTTCGTTCTGAAAAAATAAAAAAGAAATATTTGTGTTATTTTAAGCACATCATTTTTGATTCGATAAATCATTTTTAATTGAAGTGAGATCTTAACTCCGATTTCTTCTCTCTGGACACATTATACTTTTGTAAGATCCAATTATTATTACATGTTGACATAGAGAAAGCAATTTAATTTGAAATTCTTTCGTGGAATCCATCTTGCATTACGAATAAAGTCCACGTTTATTTTTAACGCATTACGCGAACTTAACGGTATGGAACCCGACGTTCGTTCGAACTAGTAGAAATATTATTCTTTTTTTTCTTTTTTTAAGCTACGAGGTCGCTAACTTTGTGCCATTTGAAATAATGCTTCACCGATTGAAGTAAAAAAAACAAGTATAGACATTTTTTAACGAAATTATTATACGTCTAACGTAAGCGCCAGGTAACGTTTCTGTTATCTTTACCCTGAATTTTTATTGATAAAAAAAAAAGAAAAAAGAAAAAAAAAAGAAAAATACTTTGCGAGTTCCATATTGATAAAACGAAGAGAAAGAAAAAAGAAGAAGAAAGGAAGTAAAGCAAAACACACTGGGATAAGAAAATATCATACTCTTAGATAAAATTCATAGGGGATTATCTGTAATATTATTTGTCTTTGCGTATATATATATTTATAATAAATTATTTTTTTTTCTCAATCTTATTA
>NW_014569569.1:1132258-1142162 GCF_001313835.1 Polistes canadensis
ATATATATATATAGAGAGAGAGAGAGAGAGAGAAAGAGAAAGAGAAACAGAGTTGTTAAAGTACAATTGGTGGTTCAAATCGAACGACCTGCGTTTGACCAATTGAGAACGATTGAATACCGATATTTATGCACCCAGAATGAGCTTTATAGGGAGTTAATATGCTAAACATCCCATTGAAATCTCCGGAATAATAGTGTAACGTTAACTTGATCAACAAATCAATGTTTCTAGGATTAAAAAAATTTAACGAAACCAGAACAAAAAAGAAAGCGCGATTATATGAATATTTAACATTCTTAAACTAGTTGAATATTTATCTACTTGAAGTTGAAGCCGAAGGAAGAATATCAAATTCATTTTTAGTATAGGATGTGTATTAAATGTTGTGTTCTTCATATATATATATATATATATATATACCAGATATAAATCAGAGATATCTAATGTAAGATTATTTTATAAATTACATACATTTGATTGCAAGTATATATATATATGAGTTTATATATACGTAAAAAAATTCTTAAACTATCGATCGTAAAAAGAGGACACACGTAATACACATAGGTATGTATCATGTGAATCGATGGTCGTGAAGACGAACTAACAAACGTAATTAGTTCAATTAGTTCAACGCGTTCGCAGTTCGTTTATGATCTCGTCTTTTCCGTTCGTATAGAGACAACTGTTTTAAAAACACTTAACAACAACGTTCAATGTTCTTTTAATTTTTCTTCTTCATTCTTTTCTTCTCATTTATATTTTTTGTTACATTTCATATTTCTTCGTCTAATAATTTGATTAACAGCAAGCACTTTTTTTTCTGAAACGACGAAGTGAAAGACCACCACGTTATCTATGATTTCAAGATAAGCCTTTATCCCTCGCGAAAATTCTATCCTGTTATCTATCGAGTGCGTTATAAGTTCGATGCTTGCAATGTTCTTTTCGTTAATGTCTCTCTTATTCTTCTTCTTCTTCTCTTCTTCTTTTTTGTTTTGTGGTTTTTTTGTTGAAGTTTTATATTCCATCTAGAGAGATCTTCGTTAGCATCTGGCTCACATATTCGCTATTTATTCGTTATGTTGTTTCTTCTTCGATCGAAGTAATGAGCGACATATGGCACGAGATAAAGTGCTGAACTTCGATCAGACTCCGCGGATCATTAGCATTCTAATTGCACGAAGATATAATCGATATATGGGATCAAATTATTCGCCAATTAAACGATCATTTTAAATCGTCACGAAGAATTTTACCACAACCTAACAGAAATAATTTATACTCGCTTGTAATACGCACTTTAAACGTATGAATATACATCATACTTACTTATTAAATATTCGCACAATGAACAAAGAACATGCATCACCTTTCTAATGTGCGAAATGACGAATATATGCAACACTGTTTAACCCGAACAGAAAAGAACCGAAGGTGTGTATGTGTGAGTAACTAAGAAAAGTGATTAGAATAGAGTTGGTAAAAAAAAAAAATCTGCACGATGTCAGCTCTATTGTCGGCGTATATTTCTTTTTTTTTTTTTCTTTTTTATTTTTTCTTCGTTAGGTCAGGTAAGTTATGGACGTTCGTATGAAAAGATTTCTCTCCCCTGATCTGTCCCCCCCCCCCCCCGATAACTTGGTAATTTAATATTTGTTTTAGAGAATAGATCGCGATAAAGTTCTAAGCTTCTTCGAAAGCACGAAGAAAGTTCGTGCAGCAGCGAGTCTTATCGAAAAAACCGATCGATTCTTCGCGCCATCGCGTTTATGGATTAAGTGGTATGCGAAACTCGCGCCTATATAAAACGTGAAATGCCTTTCGTCAACAATGAGATTAGATTAAATCCTCTTTGCGCAATTAACTTTTGTCCGAAGGATCTTCACGGTATCAAGAGTTTGTTAGAAAATGACTGAATTGGTTTATTCGAGCTGTATATCGAAAGCTTAACACATGTCCATGTAGAACATTTTGTATACGTAGATAAGTATATTACGTCGAGTGAAAGAAGAAGAAAAGAACAACAAAAAATATATAGTATAAAAATGAAGATTAATGTGTGATTACTGTGATTAAATAAAAGACAAATGAAATAGATATAATCTAAAAGATCTGTTTGGTGTATTAAACGCTGAGAAACTTTATGGCACACTTCCAACGATACTACCAACGTTGAACTAAATTTTTTGTTCAGAATATTTCGGGATCTCGAACGATTTACGAAATTGTACAACGATCCCAGAACCTCTCCTCGATTTTTATAAATTAAATTTGATATATCTCTCCCAACGATGGTACTTTACGTTTATCGATATTAAACATTACAACGTTTCTTTTCATCTTTGCGATATTAAAAAAATATCATTCTCAATGATTTATGGATGATATTGAAATTTTATGATAATGTAAACAAGAAAAAAGGATAGAAAAAGTACTTGGTAATATTTTCTGTTTGGTTACATCGATCAACCCAATAACGTCTTGCAATTCTCTCGTATCTTTGCGAAATCACGATCTCAGAATTCGTAGTCACGCCACAACGAAAACGAAAAGCTTTTTTAAAACGGTGAAAATATTTCGCGAGAGCTTTCGTGACACGATCTTCTAACATAAGTAAGTCACGTAGGTATTATACATATATATCAGGGGTTCTCAAATTCAAGATTTAAAATTTAATGAAATAATAAAGACAAATTTATTCTCGTATCTGTGCGTTGTTCTTCTTTTTTTATTTTTTTTAATCATCGAAAAAAAACTCGTGCCGATAAAAGGCCTAGAAAAGTCTAATCCAAAAGCTCATTGTCGTATCTAAATTTATCCAATGACCTTTTGTGATGCTAACATTCATCATTTTATTTCTATTTTGAATGCCTAAGATCGTAGATCATCTCTAGGTGAAATTTATCTTCTAATTTAAATTTAAACCTTTTCCGTTTGGACTAGGTTTTCTATGGTAAATTGTTTTTTAGATTTTTATTAGAGGATTCGAGAAACAATTGAAAATAAGTTATCTCTGAGTGTACCACAATCACGGTGAAGAATATATTATATATGTATCACGCGAGTGAGAGACTCTGTTCTGTATAAAAATAGAATCCTAATATACACCCTTAGCTGGAGGTCGACCGATCGAAAACGAATTCGGAAATAATTTCACCGTAAATGAATTCCATCACAGCCAGAGTCGTGTTCTTAATGACTTTTTACAATATTCATAAGTCGAATGACCTAAAAAGTTTGTATAGTTCCTTGACGATTGGCGAGCAAGCAAGCAAGCAACTTGATATATAGCACACGATTCTCTATTTTCTTACATAAATTTTTACTCGATGGGAGATAACAACTCTTATAAGTTGAAAACAAACCATTTCTCATGACAGACTTTTAATGTTTTATAGAAAATCTTATCGGAATGTTTGCGTATTTGCGTATTTATTTATTTTTAAACATAGCGAAGGCTTTGATTTATCGTTAATATGTATAAATGATAATGTTTGGAAAAAAAGTCGAATTTTTTTAGGATCTTTCGATCGTCGTAGCGAGCTTAATAAATATATTAATATAAATTGTCGAGAATAAATTATATTCTAAGGAAAATTGATGAATAAGACTGTTCTGCATCTAACGTTAAATGATATCAGAATAACTCTCTTTTCTCTTTCACTTTGAACGACAACAGGCATCAATGATAGGAAGAAAGAGTAAAAGGCTGGTCCTTGAACGAAACGAAGGACGTTTCTCATTACCTCGACAAAAAAAATAACATTTCTATGAAATGACGCGTTATTCTTTATTAAAAGGATCAATTATAAGAGGATCATATTCCCTCGTAAGAATTATATTTTATTTTTTTGTCTCGTAGACCGTGAACAAACGTAAAGTTAATTTATTCGTTTAATTTATATACGCGCGCATAAATCGGTTTGTTTGCCGAATAAATTAATTTCTTGCCACGTAATTAAGTATATGCACGTATATATAAGAATTAGAAAATTAAATTACACGATTTTGTACTAGTTTTTCAGCGTTAATGATTAAATTCATTATTGTATCATCGTAGACAACACGTGCACCAATGAAATAGCGTATCAAGAGGAAGAAAAACTTTCGCAGCATCGATTTAACGGATAAAGTTACTATTGCTACGTCTTTACACTAACATAAATGTATAAGTATACATCGTTTAAACAAAATATGTAATGCAATTGTTAGTCGTTCTTTTTTTTATTTATTCCACGTGTTCAAAGACCTCGTCATGATAAACTGCAGAGTAATTAATTTAATCTATGAATAAATTAGCCATTATCTTGAGGAGTACTATGTATTTAACTATTGAAACTAAATTCCATTTCTAAAGTTATCACACGCATATATATATAATATAACATGATAACGCGTTAATAAAAGAATAAGCTGACACAACTTAGGAACAAACTTGAAATTTGTTGCCGTCTTTGTCTTCTTTTTTCCGTCTATGCTTCTTCTTAGATTTCTACGCGCTACGACGTTTTATTAGAAATAATTTCGAAATAATCGAATCGAAGAGAAGAGTATCGTAGATATATAAATAGTTATGTGTGTTTTTTTTCTTTCAAGAATATAAGGAAAACTTACGTAAATGAATATATAATTGATATTTAGTATCTCGACACTTATTGTTAGATAAGAAACTCAAAAAAAAAAAAAACCATGTAAAACTCTTGTCGATTTTCAACACCACAGAATAGGAAAACACTTTATGAGGAATGACCTTGTCGTTTTTATAAAATTCTATTGCGATAGAAATTTCGCGTAATGTATAAAATATTTCTTAGTTCGCGTATGTAATGTAAAAATGGACAAAAAAAAAAAATAATAAAAATGCAAAAGACACGATCGCGACGAGGTATACCTCGCGACTATCACTTGACTATCGTACAACTCGCATCGAGTGTGTTCGGGCTCGTGAAACTTCGGTTTCTGTTCGGTCGTCATCGAATTGCTGCGAAAGCTCAACACTGTAATGTCACTTTTTATTGGAGGAGCTCACGATCGGATGGCAAGTTTGAAATTTCAAACTGTTTCAGAGCAAAATTATTACCGCGTTATATTAAATAAATCATTAAAGTATATTTTTCAATATATAGTGTCGATAATATCAAACGAAATACGAAGAAAAATGTTTATTCGATTAGTTCGTGATTATCATGATAGTTCTTACGTAAAGATAACGGCGTTTGTGATGTAAATGGAAATATACTTGTTACATTTTTTTCTTTCTTCTTATTACTTTTTTTTTATCGTTTTTTTTTTTGTTCAACAATTAGCGAACAAAAACCTTGTTGATAAAACATTGCTATATTATTAAAAATAATTGTATAATTATTAAGAGAAAAAGAAGAAAAAGGTTCGTCCTGCTGACTAATAATAACAGAATGCATATGTGAGAAACGTAGATTTGTCAGACTTGTGTAGGCGTTATGGGTGCTGTCATAGAAAGTTGTGCGAAAAATATCACGACACGTGAGCATAGCATTGCGTTATACATACTTCGATTTACGATACAAGAGTTACAAGTTTGCAAGTATATCTAGATACTAAGTTAGTAGCTAGGGCGAAAACAGTAAATTACTAATACTTAGCAGGATAGCTGAAGAACTTTGATCTTAGACGTATCCATTATTCTTTATAATAACGTTTTATCTTGCAATCTAACTTGATTTCATTATATATGAGAATTATATCGTAATAACGATAAGATAAGTCTTATCGAACTTCTTTGTTATAAAAAAAAAGGGAAGAAAAGAAGGAAAAGGTATAAAAAAAGCGTGTATTTAATTTCATAAAACATTTATGAGATTTTATTTAAAATATATGATACTTACCGTTCAAACAATTTTTGTCTTGATCGTTAAGAGAAAATACTTTTTATTGGAATAAGTGTCAAGCATCTCATCGCCAACTCGACCCTGAGGCATGACTTCAAAAGGACGACAAGAACTTCTTTTGATCATTAGATTTTATTATAGCATAATTCAGGCATTGTGAGAGAGTATAATGGAGATGGCTTTCAAGAGTACCGTCGGCAATGAGACCACCGATTTGAAATAATTATAAAATGATCTCGATGCGGTACGATATAGAAAGTTCATTGTACCCGAACCTTTCATAACAATTTCTAGATCCGTCTAATCGATCAAGCTAGAACCGTAACCTCCCACGACTTGCTAATTGACCATAACATTTCATCTAATTATATTATTTTTCTAATGTTATCGTAACCGATGAATACCAATCATTTCAAATGAATAGCTCATAGAAATCACGGCCATTACACCCTACCGATGTTCCCTGCTGACATATTATAACAATGATTTGTCAAGTATTTTTATTAAAAGTTTATTTTTATCTTCTTGTATTCGCTAATAGACGGCAAACAATAAGTTTATTTCAGTCATTTTTGAAATACTATCCGAGCACTTTGGAAGATTTTCTTGAGACGTTTCATGGTATATTTATATCACATCTACTATTGTTTGCAATCGAATTATATGTATCGTATTACATTAATGGAAGGATCCGTGATGTGACCCATTTGCATGGGCTTGGCTCAACTACCCAAGACTGACCGCGTTAAACTACCTTATCAAGTGCAACATCCATTAGCATCTGTAAAACGAATCTTAAATGGCTACACTCTTATAATATGTCTTCTTATAAAATAGCACATATTTTGGCTCCGTTATATTGTATGATTTCTCCCCCGTAGAAACTTTTTTATAAAAATAAATGACTACGACGAGTTAACGATTCTTTTTTATTTGATAGAAAATAAAATGAAATATGAAAAGCGCGGAAAATCTAAAAAGGTCGAACGAAAAGCGTCGTCGGTGTCATCGGTGTAATAATTGTTATGTAACATGGCGTAGAAATCGAGACCAGCAACTATGAAGCACGAATACGTGACTCCGTCGACGGCCACGATAAGTGACACGATATGCAAATTTAAGTGGAGGAAGATCCGTTCGTTTAAATGCGTCGAAGGTCTCGCTTACAAGCCCACGCAAATTTTTTAAACTTTGTCTTAAGGATCAGTTCCGCGAGTGTTGTCATTAAAATATACTTCAATTAGGGAGAGTAAATGATAATGTAATTTAAGTGGAAAATATTCCCTTCGCGAAAGGATAAATTATCTATAATCTTTTTTTCGTTAAACATATATTTTTTCATACTTCATTCTTTCTTTTATTTTATCGTCTTATTTAAAATTTGATATACGTACGTCTAAGACGTACATAATAAAACGCGTTCATTTAACAAAGTTAATAACAAAAACCTGATACTAATATGTAAAATTATTAAAGTTGCTTACCCATATTTTGTCTTTTTTCTATGATTCCTCCATATAAGAGACGATCTATCGAGATTAATTTTTTCTTAAATATCGAACTTTTAATATAATGGTTAATAATATTTCACCTTTCAAATGTTAAAACGATTTTACATATTTTACATTAATATAACCGCGCTTATTTTTAAATGTCGTTTTAAAATATCGAGATAAATCGATTTGAAGAAAGAGAGCTATCTAACGGCACATTTTAGAACTTATTTTTCGTTTTACTCTGTAGGTATTGCGAATGTTAGCATAGTTGTAGCCATCTTAGATTTATTATTTCCCTATGTCCGATCCTATACTGAATCGGAATTCGAAGTTCCTGTAATATTTCTAACCTCTTCTTTAACGAATGTTCCGGTATTTACTAGTTTAAAATTCATTCATTCGTTAGTACTTATTTAATCTAGTAAAAATAATATGATGTCGCGTTCAGTGCGAGCAGAGACTCGAAGTCGTGCCAAAGATGATATTAAACGTGTAATGCAAGTTGTTGACAAGGTTCGCCATTGGTAAATGTTTTCCTAAACTGTATTTTATGTGTGTTGTTTATGAAGAAAAACAATCATATCTTTCGCATATTGTACGTAAGAAATTATTTCTTATTTGCAATCAATTATCCAATGTTTGTTGGAATAAAATTAAATTTTATTCTCCAAAATATTTTTAATCAAAAAATGTTTTTCCAAAAGATGTGGCATAATTTCTATGTGAAATATAATGTTATTCATTAAAAGAAGTTAAAATTGTACTTTCATCACATTTTCAGCTTGTTTATGTTAATAAATAATATACAATTTGTATGCGCAGGGAAAAAAAATGGGTAACGATAGGTGAAACAACTATGAAAATTTATAAATGGGTACCAATTTCGACTCTTGATCAGGTATTATAGTTATATTCTTATCAATGTACAATAGAATAATTCTCTATTGAAAAAGAATGAAATATTTTTTAGAAGAAGAAGGGAAAAACTGGATCGGACAAAGAAAATGGAATACCTAGGAAAGGTGGAATAGATAATTCTAATTCAAATTTTGGCCTAACAGAA
This sequence comes from Polistes canadensis, assembly GCF_001313835.1. Lineage (NCBI taxonomy): Eukaryota > Metazoa > Arthropoda > Insecta > Hymenoptera > Vespidae > Polistes > Polistes canadensis. The sequence continues at coordinate 1,140,691 of NW_014569569.1, forward strand.
GACTCAAATACTTGTAAGCAAATTAATTCTAAATAATATGAAAGTAAATGATGAAGTTATTATTAATAAGTAATAATTGCATTTTCGAATACGACAGGTTTTTCAACAGTAAGTGATTCTCAAGGAATGACTGACTTCTCAACACATTTAGGATTTTCTGAAGATTCTAATTCTCAAAATAGTGAACCAGCTCCTAAGAGGTTAAAGACTGATTAAAATTATAATTATATTTATAAATCGATAAATAAAATTTTTCTTCATTTTTTAATTTCACATATCTGCATATAACGAGTTTAGGTTGAAAAAATAATCTCTTAAATATATGAAATAGATAGTATTTAGAGAATTCTATACTTCGTGATTTTATAAGTAATTGATTTACTGCACGAAGTGTTCTCTAAATGGATGGAAAAAGAAAAATAGGAAAATTTTGTTTATTAAATTTCATTCATATCTAAGATCTATTAAATAATATATTATACGAGAAATTAAATCTTGAAAACATTTTAGATTTGTATATTAAGGTTTATTTTTTTACATATAAATTTACTATCAATTTTCTTTAAGCGAGTTTAAATATTATGTATTAATAATATTTTGAGATTTAGTGAAACAAATTTTATTGACAATGAATGTGCAATCCATTTATTATTTATTTCAAAAATATTCTGTTAATAATAATAATAATAAGTGTTTAACAAATTTGAAATCATGAAAGTTCAAATGTTCTGTTAAATGTATTGTACATTCAGAAGTGTTTAAGTATTGTATTGTTTTTGCAAACAAATACAATACTCAAAAAAAAAAAAAAAGCTCAACTTCTGTTTTTATGTAAAATATTATGTAAACTATATCTTGACATATATACATTATTTTTCAAATTAATTCTAATGAAAATTTACTATTATATTTCTTCATTGTACATATTTCAAGCATCGCGTTACATGTCGATTAAGATTTTAAGGTCACTTGCATTCCTTCACATTTTATTATAGCACCGTGACATGTACAAAATAAGCTCTTTGTCTCTTATAAATAAATAATGCAAATCACATGTATCATCCATGTTTTAATAGGACTTTCAGATTATGTATGTATTCTAATGAAATTGTTTATATTGATAATTAATTTCTAAATAATATTTATATATTGATTGAGATTTAATTATTGGGATTAAAAGTTATTTAAATTAAATAATTTAAACAACTTTATAATATTGTAGAACATTCATATATATTATTTTTAAGAATCGCACTGTAGAATGTGTATAAAGACATATATAATTGTAATGACCAAAAACTGACAAGTAACTGCCCTTTTAAAATTCTTCTGCGAGTAACAAAATGAAAAGAACTTCAACTATATTATACATATATAATTAATAAAATATAAAGCAGAAGTAAATAATAAATATATATATATATATCTGTGAAAGTAATATGTAACTATCTTGCAGAAGCATACACACATAC
>NW_014569569.1:1142197-1185578 GCF_001313835.1 Polistes canadensis
TTATATATATATATAATTTAATAATACGTATGTTTTTTTAATTTTACATTATTTCCTATACTTTCATAATCGAATGGAAAGGTAGTGTGGCACAATATTCGTGTTATACTTATTAGTATATTTTTGGATTAAAAGTTACCATGGTAAAACTGTACCATCATATTGAATAAAAGAACCAGTATGTTTATCTGAGAGCATTTTCATAACATTTAAAATATTGGAAATACTGGTATCTATATCCATAGGTGCATTATTTCCTCCCATATCGGTACGCACCCATCCAGGATGCAAACAAATAACTAAAATCCCATCATCTTTCAAATCTATACTCATAGATTTTGTTGCAGCATTAAGAGCTGCCTAAAAAATATTATATTAATATTGTTTATTAGTTAAAACACATTTGGTAATGGAAAACTAAAGCAACATTACTTAAACTAACTACCTTACTACATCTATACGAGTAAAAACCTCCTTGATCATTAAGTGTAATACTACCAAGAATCGAAGACATATTGATAATAGCTGCTCTGTTTATACTCATATTGTTTTCAGTCTCATTATTTTTAGAGGCAATTTTTAACAACGGTAAAAGTGCCTATAATAATATTTACAACTTGTTGTAATTATATATTTTCAAGATAATATTTAATAATGTAAATGTAACTGCACCTTCGTTAACATAATTGGAGCTATTGTATTAATAAAGACATTATTTATCAGATTTTCCTCCTTAACCATACCAATCCGTGAAAATTTTTGTGAAACCCCAGCATTATTAAAAAGAACGTTCAGTCCTCCCGATCCTACTTTTTCTCTGACAATATTTACTATCTTTTCATAATTGTTTGTGTTAACTAAATCTACAAATAATTTACAATAATATTAACAATAAATAATTTAACATTCTAATGCATTTAAGATAAAAAAAAGCAAACATAATTTATTATAAATTAAATTATTGTCAATATAAGACACAATGGATTGACATAATTCTTGATATCGCTAAAACTCTAGAAAATAATTTTAAGTGTAATCACATATATATATATATATATATATATATATACGTACGTACATACGTATTGATCAACGTAACGTTGGCGTAATCTCATCTTTTATTCTACTATAATTTACGACACCTTTCCGCATTCATAGTAAGACTTTCAAGTAGTCGAAATATCATTTTTATTTTTTTCTTCATGATATTAAAGTTATGAAATCTCGTGTATTGAAAATAAAAAAATCATGGTGTTTAACTTGTCATAATAAAACAGAAACAATTGGATCAGATTCGAGCGATCTCGAAAATGAAAATATCGAATCTCCGAAAAATGAAAATTCCAAATACGAAAACTTCATTCTTCGTAAGTAACTGAATATTAAAATTATAAAATATAAATTATTGCTGTTGTATATTTCTATCGTTATCCATATTTTTTAAAAATCATAGTAAAGCTGCATTGTCATCGAATTTACTGATTTCTATTTAAAATGATATACCTAGAATTCTTAGTAATTTAAAGTATGCGGTTTACCTATTTCAATGATATGGATGTTTCTTGATCTCTCAGCAAGTTTTTTCAGCTCCTATTAAAAAAAAAATCTATTTATTATAACAAATAATATGAATTAAATTATAAACATTATTTTACGGACTGAGACTTATTCATTTATTTAATACAATAATACTTTGAGAAATCATTTATTTCACATTTAATTTTATTTCAAATTTCTAATTTTTTAATATTAAATTGTTAATAAAATATTAAATCTTTTCACACATGATTTAAAATTCTAAGAAAATTCATATAAGGATTGTTGAGTTATAATTGTTAATTTAAAAATTCTTTAGAAACTTTTCCTTATCTATTAATATACGTCTTCTTCACCAATCCGTAATTATAAAATATAATCGTCTAATTATCTCAATACAACTTATCTATATACGTACTCGCTAAGAAATCAGATAATGCATTCTATTATATATAGAAGTGTAAATAAGAAAGATATTATCGTTTCAGCTAAATCATTATACAGCTTTATTGTATAATGTTTATGAATAAAAACAAATGTAAAATGGCTAAAAAAATCAGTATAGTTAATAAATTAATAATAAGATATAATGCATTTGAAAATTTAAGAATAATCCGTTTAAAACAAAATAATTGTAAAATGATTAATAGTGATAATAATAAAATGTTGAGTTAACATTTTTGTTGATAAGATATTAAAAGATAATACATCAGAAGATATAAAAATGATCATAGAAAGAAAGAATGACCCAACGAATTTTTGTTATTGGTAATATATCGATATATATGTGGTTTTATCCCGTGTCCTCGATGCGCTTGCGTAATATTTTACAATCACCATGGATGAATCATCGTGTTCTGCCGAAGAAAACTTCGATATAATTCGTTGAACGATCAAGGAATGGAGTAGGGGGATATTCGCGCTTTCTTTGTTCAACAGATGGCGATAGAACATAACTAACGGAACTTGTTCGTCAGACTTCAGTATATTAAAGTCTTTTCGAGTGTGCGGATTTAATAGTCGTTCTTTCTTTATACGATTCGTATTACTTTTTTTTAATTGTCAAACTGTAAACGTTAAAATTAATTAACGAAAAAAAATATTTAAAGTGTGATATCATTTAAAGGAAAGGAAAAAAAAATTAAATACAATTAAAAGAAAATTTCAATGGCGCCGATCGGTAAGCTCGTTTTTCACATATTCAATTTATTCGCTGCTATCATTCGTACGTCTCGATTGCGTCATCCGATTTTAGCCGATTTAATATCATAGTTAATCTTACCGTCGCTTTGTTCACATCACGGCAAGTTGCAAATATATTTTCCGGTGGTTTCGGTAATTGTATGAGATGTTTCACGAGTCCAAAACCTATGCCACGATTGCAACCGGTTATTAAAATCGATTTCATTTTGTAATAATTTTATTTCGTGATATGCGAAACGTGAATCTTTGAAATTTAATTGATGAAACACTGTACTACCATTTAACGTACTTTTGGTCAGAACGTTTGCGGGAATACTAACGTCATACTTACGATCTTGCGCGGATTGTATTAAATCTGTAAAGACGAGTGTCATTAGTGTGACGTCACGTGCTCACAAAACGAGCGCGATAATCATGGCGACGTTAACACTACTCGCCGCGAGACTTGTGTCATCTCGAATATCGCATAGCAGCAGATTACTCGAATTGTCACATGCCAGATGCAACTCCTTCTTTAACGGAAAAGCCGCAATGGCTTGCATGTGTAGTGAGTGATGACGATTAAATACGTATTTTGTGTGCACAATTCATAACTTGATAAACATTGTTCATAATTTTTGTTTTTTTTACACCCTATTTGCTATATATATTTGTATGTTGCATGTATGACGCAATTGGCGCAACATTTAAACTTCGGTATCGATCCAATCAATTTACATATTTTCTTTGTTTTATATATTATCTAAATTAAAGACATTTTTTTCGTTGAGTTAATTGAACATTTTATTCTTTAATATCAAATTTTCATCAAATGTCATTTTTATGATATTTAATAATTTGTTTTGACATTAAATATAACCTGTATGTCAATAGTTACATAACTAAGATGATGATTATGTGAAATGTCAAATATAATGAATATTATACTTTTGATTTTAGCGGAAAGTAAGTATATGTATGACCTCTTGGTCATTGGGGGAGGATCTGGTGGTTTAGCAGCAGCAAAAGAGGCTGTTGGACTTGGAGCAAAAGTTGCGGTACTGGATTTTGTTACTCCATCTCCACAAGGAACTACATGGGGTTTAGGTGGTACTTGCGTTAATGTAGGATGTATACCAAAAAAATTGATGCATCAAGCGGCACTACTTGGTGAAGCTGTTAGAGTAAGTTACAGATATATACAATATTCTATACAGTTTTTATTATAAGTGATTCACAACCATGAATTCTAATTACAGGAAGCAGCATCCTTTGGATGGCAATTACCAGATGTAAAAACTATTACAAATGATTGGGAAACTTTGAAAACTGCTGTGCAAAATCATGTTAAATCAGTAAACTGGGTAACACGGGTAGAATTGAGAACGAAGTTAGTATTAAATGCAGTTAAGTAAATATATGTATTTAATTATTCTTTTCTAACATTATATTTTTATGTTAATGCAGAATGGTTAATTATGTCAATGCTCTGGGATATTTCAAAGATCCTCATACTGTTGTTGGTGTTATGAAAAATGGAGAAGAGAAAATTATTACCGCAGATAAAATCTTAATCGCCGTTGGTGGAAGACCAAAGTACCCTGAAATTCCTGGTGCCTTAGAATATGGAATTAGCAGTGACGATATTTTTAGTTTAGAAAAATCACCAGGAAAAACTCTTGTTGTTGGTGCAGGATGTATCCTTTTTTTATTAATTAATTATACTTTTTAGTTTAATTTAATTGTTATTAATTGATTATGTTATTACATATAACAAACGAAGCATATTCCTTAGCGAATGCATAGATATTGGATTAGAATGTGCAGGATTTTTGAATGGTTTAGGTTTCGATGCAACAGTGATGGTACGTTCAATCGTGCTTAGAGGATTTGATCAACAAATGGCTAACATGGTAGCTGAAGAATTGGAAAGTCGTGGAGTCCATTTTGTTTACCAAGCTAAGCCTAAGAAAATTGAGAAACAAGCGGATGGTCGTCTTTTGGTTGATTGGGTTGACAAGGTATGTTTTAAAATACTTATATTAAAATATATATATTTATTAAATTAAAATTTACTTAAAATTTGTTTCTTCTAGGATGGAAATGTTCATCAAGATGTTTATGACACTGTTTTATTCGCTATTGGTCGCCAAGCTCTTACAAAGGAATTAAAAACTGAAAATGTAGGACTTGAAATTGTCCCGGACAATGGAAAAATTGATGCAAAAAATGAACAAACGAACGTACCGAATATTTTTGCAGTCGGTGATGTGCTTCATGTAAGATGTTAATAATTTATTTGAAACAATACACGCAATAAATTATTTGAACATCAATTTAATATTAATAATATTAAATACTTTACAGAAAAAGCCTGAATTGACACCCGTCGCTATACATGCGGGAAAATTGTTAGCTAAAAGATTATTTGCTAATTCACAAGATAAAATGGACTATGCTAATGTAGCTACAACTGTATTCACTCCGTTAGAGTATGGTTGTGTTGGACTCAGCGAAGAAGATGCTGTATCTCTACACGGTGCCGATGAAATAGAAATTTATCACGCATATTATAAGCCTACAGAATTTTTCGTGCCACAGAAAGATGTTTCTCGTTGTTATGTTAAAGTGGTGGCACTTAGAAATGGTGATCAGAGAGTTTTGGGTATGCATTTTCTTGGTCCAAATGCTGGTGAGGTCATTCAAGGTTTTGCGGCAGCCGTTAAGTAAGATTTTTTGACACGAATCATATATTTTTTAACAACAAATTCAAAGAATAATTTATTAATCCGTAAAATTATATTTTTTTGCAGGAGTAAATTAACATTCCCGATACTTAAATCTACAGTTGGTATCCATCCAACTAGTGCAGAAGAATTTACACGACTTTATATTACTAAACGTTCAGGATTGGATCCTAAACCACAAAGTTGCTGCAGTTAAAGTAAATGCAAATTTAAAGGATGCTGTTTTGTATGCCTTATTTTGTAATGTCATTTAAAAAATGATGACTAATGATGTGAATGTATAGATTTATAATATATCTTTAAAGCGGCCAACAATAGGTTATATCTACTTACTTTAAATATAATAAAAAATTAAATAATAAATATAAAAAATAAAAATTATATATATAATTTTATTGTCTACTATCAGTACCCTTTGTAATTATCTAATTCTATTAATTTTATTTCTGTAATATATTCAAAAGCGATAAATTTAAATTACCTACTTAAACGTACAGTACTTCCGGTTGGAAAGGCGTCACTTCTTTGCATGCATTTTTTTCTTGACTTCAGTAGTATTTTTCAACTGTTACAAGCCCCGAAAAATTCGGATCAATATATTTTGAATGAAAAAAAGATTTAATATCGACAAAACGCTTGATAAAAAATAGTATAAAAATGGCATCGCCTTTTAAAAATTCTGATAATAAAAAACTGTCTCTATCAAAAAATAATAATACAAAAGAGGAAGTGATATCAGAATTCAATAGATGTCCATTTGTAGGTAACGCACACATTTTTAAATGCATTTCATTTATGCTAATTATAGAATTACTATTTGCAGAAACTACAATATTCTTTTGGTTTTAATCCAAATATTCCTATAATAAATTTAACCACCGAAAATCGTACATTAATTGTTTACGCTTGTTCACATGTGGCAATGATGTATGATTATAGTTGTAACGAAATGTTATCTCTTCAAGGCCACGTTAGTATGGACACGTGTTATTTTTACCTGATATAATATTAATTTGATTAATCAGTTAACATAATATTTAGAAAACTGCGATTAGAACATTATCGAGTTCGAATGATGGTAAATGGCTATTGACAGCAGACTTTGAAGATGATTGTGCAGTCATTATTTGGGATACTGAAATAAAGTTAAAATTGAATTATATCGAATGTCCCAAAAGTTGCTTTAATCAGAAAAGAAAGATCCTGACGTAGCTCTAACGGAACTCTGATGCAATCCTAACGCAATTCTACAAAATGAAAGAACATCAATAAATAAATCAATAATTTTTCAGATCGATAACAAAACTTTTGGGACATCCAGTATATATAAACTATACTTGCGTAATGCGTATATAAAAATATATATATGATTATTGTTTAGTATACCTATTAGCACTTTATTTGAACCTCATGGTAAAAATGGCTTAACAGCAGCTCGTATAAGTCCTAATGCGAAGTATATTGTTACAATCGGCAATGAAAAATTCCAAAACGTTTACTTTTGGCTCTGGACATATGGAAATGATAAACCCGATGGTTATTTTTAATTAAATGTATTAATTATTCCGTATTTCCGTATATATTATGTTTATTAGATATTTTGATGTTTTTAGCGATTGTTGAATTATCGGACGTACATTTGGATAGAATTAAAGAAATTAGTTTTGATGATAACTTTCCAAAACGATTTGCTTTGACTACTGATCACCACGTAGTTTTTTTCATTTGGGTTTGTAATGCGAATTTGTAACTTAATGAAAAATATTTGTATTTGTTAAATTGTATAACTTCGTTGTTTATTAGGATCAAAATAAACTTAATTATTATCAACCGGAAATAATTGGAAAATGTCGTCGTTATGGAATTTTCAATAGTTCTATTTTTATTAGAAATACATCGGATACGTTAACAGCAACGACTATCGGTAAAAAGTATTGGATTTGAATAAAAATCAATATGATTAGAGTTCATTACATTTTGTTTTGCAGGTTTTGTGTTAGTCTGGAATCACGTTCACACTTCCGAACATGCTACAGAAGATACAAATCTAAAAAAGAAACATATCAAATCAATTAAATTACAAACTTGCAGTATTACTGTAATTATTAATTACGAAGGGTATTAATTAATTAGGATAATCATTTGAAGAAAAATCTATAATATATTTCGTAAAGATTTTCATTTGATCATGGATTATTGTTTTCAATATATAGAATGATTGTTACTGGAAATTCTAACGGACGAATAACTTTTTATGATAATCGATTAAAAATTTTATATTGGTGTCAAAATCAAGAACTCGAATCTATTCGATCGATAAGTTTCGATCTAAGCTCTACATTAATTGGCCCTGTAAAAGTTATCAGTGAAACAGAAAGTAAGATTAGCACGATACGAATCTTTTTTTTTTTAAAAATGTGAATATATATTATATTTTTCAAAAAATAGTCGAATCAAGCAACGGAGAAAGCACGGAGGAAATAAAAAGCGAAATGGAAAATGAATTTATAGAGGATTTTGTATGCCAGGATGAATGTTGTAATCTTCAAGATGTCGAATGCTTAAATGATAAAATGGATAGAAAATTGTCATATTTAACTGTTAATACAGAACGTATTCCAAAATATTATTATGGCAACAAAAAATCAATGTATGTAGCTACCGACGCGAGTTTACAACGTTCTAAGTTCATTGTTAGAAACAGCTTTGTGTGTAAGCGTTTTTTTTCTTATTTGTTAAATAATAAATAATAAATTTAACACAAAATGAACGAATACACACATATATGGTAATTAATATACACATATATAATGGTAATTGTTATAGCTACAATAAAAGGTATACTTGCTTTATTGGATATTTCAAATTTAAAATGCAAATTCATTTTGAAACATAGTGCTGCCCATGTAACAAGTTTAGATGCACATCCGGAAAGGTATACCTCGAATTTAATAAAAAGTATATTTTATAGAATGAAAAGTGATACATTCATTTACAGTAACTATCTTGTCACGGGAAACAAAGAGGGTATTTTAAATTTATACGATTATGAGAAACGTAGATTGATCATATCTAAAAAAGTTCCCGATCTACCAGATTTTAAAAGCATTTTTGATTATCAAAATAAAAACGATAAAATTATTTACATTAGTTGTCCACAGACACATCAAAGTTTGACTGCTATTACCGTTCTTAAATATTCTCCGACGTGTATGCTGTAACATATATTCAACGAAATATTTTTATTAGTTAATGAAATTATTCATTGTATAAAATGATGATAGAAAATCATTTTTTATCAGGTGATTTACTCATCTGCGGTATGGAAAATGGCACTTTATGGGTATTAAATCCATTAACATTGGAATTGTTAGATGAATTTCCTTACAAACATTCGTCTCAAGCTATTCGTATTGTTGCCTTCGCCAAATGCTCGACTTACATGGCTTATTCCGTTAAGTATCTTTTTTCTGTAATAAAAAAAAAAGAATTATACAAGTGTATTTATTGTTAAAATATATTAATTTTGTTCAGGACGATGGTTTATCGATCGTAGTATTCCGAAAAAATGATACCAAGTCCGTGAATGTAACTAACATTTGGAATTTAATCGGAAAATGTCATTCGCATAGTTTACCTATTAGACAAGTTTTATTTGGACCGTCCATAACAGACAATTCAATTCCTCGACTTTTTTCTTTAGGAGAGGATCAAGATCTCGTCGAATATGATTTAAAAAATAGGTAAACAAAAAGTAATATTTCTTTGTATATATTATACGATATTACATAATAAATTTTTATATTAAAACAATAGTGGACCATATCCGGATCCAGGATTACAAATTTTACAAATCGATAGAATCGAATCAAAAGCGACTCCTCTTTATTTAGAATGGTATCCGCGATTCGGTGTTGAGACTCTTTTCGTGATATCGAATACTGAAGTAATTTATGAGAGTTAAAAAGATTAAAAATAATTAATATACGTATTAATATTAATGAATTGTACAATTTCAGTACAAGTATATATTATTAAATGATATAATCAGAATGATTCGTGGAACTTTTTTAAATCCAACATTTGGAACACCTATACAACGTTTTAAAGTATGTATAGGTATTATTAAATTTTCATTGATATTATTATCATTTTTCGTTTTCGTAGATATTAACAAAAAAACATAATAGCATATATATGGTATTTTCGACTGATAAGGAAATAGGTTTACAAAGTCTTCCATTAGATGGTAATCCTTATTCAAGTTTAGGACTTACTGGACATCCGTGTAAGGTATTTGATTCATTTTGTAAATTTTCTTTTCGTATATTGTAGAAACTTTTATTCAATGAAAATAAGCACATTAGATAACTGGATTTGCTGTGGATTGTAAAAATAATATTGCATTTACTATGGGATATAAAGACTCGTGTGTTTTAATGTGGAAAATTAAATTCAGGTTTGTAAGAAAATTAAACTATACTTCAAAGAATTATGAAGAAATATAAGAAGGCTAGATAGAATAGGTATTTGTGTATGTATGTATATATGTGCCTATGAAAAAATATTTGTTACAGATCAATAAATATTATGAAACGTTTAGGAGGAGAAGGATTGTCTCCATTTTATAATTTTATAAAAGGTGGTAAAAATGGCTGGTTATTTAACGAAATGCGAGATTTATTCTACTACGCACAGATTCTACAACAAGGAGAAAATACGATGGAAACAAGAAAGATTTCCGATATGGTATCCATTAAACAAATACCAAATTTAATGCGAGCCGTTGGTTATTTTCCTAGTAACAAAGAAGTAAGATTAATCATTGACTTATATCACTTAACAATTATATTTACCATTTATCTATACTTTGAAAACGTGTGTAATAAGATAATTACAGGATGAATCTTTTAGCTGGAAAACATTATGTGCGAAGTAGCATACAGGAATTATGCAGAGACGGGACAATTATTGGAGGAAATTAATTTTGAAGATTTCGTCAAACTATACATCAATCATCGACCCGCTTTTGGATATTCTACGAGACAAGTGAAAAAATCATTCGCAATTCTTTGCGGAAAGGAATCGAACAACAATGAAGATTTAATTTTAACTCGAGATCAATTTATAAACATATTATTTGGTAAATATCCAGAGATAAATATCATGGAGGATAAGAAACTTCTCGGTTAGTCATTTTATTAATTTTATTTCATTTCATTTAACTCGTTTTTCGTGTAACTTGATTCGTGCCTATATTTTTAAAGGTGAACCACTAACATTAGAAGAAGCATATACATACCTAAAACTGCTTATTCCTTCGGAGGATGCCAATATAACAAATTTTGCGGATTCAAAAGGACAAGAAATATCTACAACTACAAGTTTTAATTTTCTACCATCGGTAAGTATGACAATTGTACTATAATGTACAGATAATCAAACGCTATTAAAATAGGCTTTCGAAAATTAATGTATTATTATTTTTATGATACAGAAGATATCTTACAAAGATTTTGTCACGGTTATTTTGGGTGTTGAATTTTTGGAGAGGATGAGGGCTGAGAATAAAGATATAAAGTGATGTTTGTCGCATTGCCGATACGATTTTTTACTCAATTTTTCTTTTTTATATTTACATTATGAAAGCTATCTAAGGTAATAAAGAAAATGTGTTTGAAATATTGTGTCTATTATGTGTTACATATTTTAAATTAATTGTACAGGGGAAATAGGAGAGGACGACTTGCTTTAATCTAAAAGATTTGCGTTAATAGAAATATTTGAACTTACAATTGAAATGATCGCAGAGTTTATGATACCTCAAAGGGTTTTGTTTTTTAAATATTCTTATTAAAAGTACATAGGACATTAAGATTTACACGAACCGAAATCATTTCTTCAATGACAATAGAAGAATACTCCCTTTTCTTCTATATCCATTTCATAATAACTATCAATTGATTTAAAAAATTATATCACATTATTTATTTTGAATAATTTCGTGTTACGAGTAAAAGTCATTTTATATTTTGAAATATATTGAAAGAGAGAGTCAATGTATTATGTTAATAAGAACAAAATACTGGAATAATCTAATGAACGTTATGTTCCAAAAATGTTTCTTTCCAGAAGCTATAATAGAAGCGATAATATGCCGAGGAGGCATTATTTCGGCAGATTGCAGGAATAACTTTATGAAATGGACTTAAAGAAGTATAGGCAGAAATTGATCGAAAATTATATACTAACGATGTGCTGTATGATATTATACGATCAGCAATCGTATGTCTTGTGCCATCTTATGCGAATAATTATTACATCGCTCGTCCCATTAGGAACGCAATTTTCTTATCCGAGCTATACGATAGTTTTAACTGTAAATATTCATTTATTTGTTCATTTGATCTCAATACCATAGCAACGCAGTGACAGCGGTATGTCATTTTCTCATTTCTAATTTAAATGGAATATGCATCAATCAAGATTACGCCATTACGAATGGATTTATATTCTGTGAGAAAAATAATTAAAAATAATATTTATATATATATATATAATAGGCCCAATAACTGTTGAAGCGCTGAATTAGCATAGCAAGATGTTGAATTGCAGAGCCATTCATATCAATCATTGATAATAAAAAGCTTGTAGTGAAGAAGAACATCTTTTTTTCCTATTTTTTTTTCCTTATAACGCGTTATGCGATAGACTAGAAATAACGAAATATCCATTCGTTTTATGAACCCTTTACTTTTTCTTTTTTTCTCTTTTTGTTTTTATATCTAAAAGCGTGAAAAAGAATTATAAGAGAGAGAAAAAAAATAAGATCAACAATTTCAGACGACGAGAGTATCTATTTTATTTTATTTTTTTTATTTTTCGTAACGTTAACGCGTTAAGTAAATAACATCAAAGAAACTTAACACATTTCATTATAAAATCGAAGCTATTACGGTTATAAAAAAAAGCGACCGTGATTTGTATCAGTATCCCAATTTCACAACCGAAGTTTTTCATCAAAACCTAGAGTCAAGCACATGGTTAAATGATTGTTCGTACAATGGAGGCATGGACACCGCCAGCAGTGCCGACTGTCGGATCAGACGAAGCTGTAAATTGAATTCATAAAACAGTCCTCCCGTATTCATATCCCCGCGCGGGTTCCTCTTCACATTCAAGAAATTTGCATCCCTGGCGTGATGCAGTCTACAGTTCTAAAAACCGATGCTACACACCGCCTATCACCTAAATCGAATTTTATACACAGCACTTTAATCGTTAAAAGAAGTACAAACAAATGTACACAAGAAACCTTACTTCATTATTATAAACTTTAGAGCATATTTACAATTATATACAAACATTTTTGTTATTGGCTTAAGAAAAATATCAACATGGAACAGCGTATATCATTATTATTAATATTATTATTATTTTTTTTTGTTTTCATTTTTTGTTTGTTACCAAGAAGAAAAAAGGGTAAACGCTACGAGAGTACGTCTAAACTTAAATATTTTAAGTGAGCACGGTATTAAGATTTAAAACAACCACTCACAATATCCATAACATCTTTAGAAGACTGACAATGAAGTAGATACCGCGTATTGTTATCAATCGAAATAGTCCTCACTATTTTGCATGATACCATGTTTTTTCCTACAGTCTGGACAATACCACTTGCCCTTAGGGGGTATCATAATACCAACACACTCGAAATGAAACCATTCGATACGACAATCCCGACCGTCGCAAGCAATCATTTCGGACACCTCGTCGTAGGGACATTGACAGTAACAGTAAAGATTAACAGAACGTTCCGGAACCGAAGCGGTGCTCTCTGAAACTGAGTTACCCTGCGGTTGCTGATGCACTGACGTGTCAACGTCAGAACCACTAGATTCGCTACTAGTATCTGCTGGTTCCTCGGATTCTGTCGCAGACGTTGCCGTCACGTTCACAATAGGTTCTGGCTCAGCGACGTTTGCTCTATAAGCCACAGTCTTTCCACCAAAAGATAATCTTTGCGGCAAAGGTTTCGGTTGCGCCGCAGCTACGAAAGCCGGTGGTTCGACAACCTTCCTCCATTTCATTGTCGGTTGCTTTTCCGTTTCTTCGTCGCTGGAATCGCCGTAAAAACGTTTTGGTATACGTTTTCTCTTTGATGACCGTTTATTCTCCGTCTCAGAACCGCTACCACCGATATTCTGATTTACATGAGAATTAGATTCGACCGCCGCTACAGTCGTCTGAATATTATTCGTGATAAGATTCGGCGTCGACCTACCAAGCTGATGATGACTCATCACGGAGAAGTTCGAATTCTTTTGGTAATACACTTTAGGTATGTTAAGCTTCAATGATTCCACCATTGGAGGAACGACCCGTTGCTTAACTTTCTCACCTCGTTTACGTTTTTTTGTTTTTACTTTTTTCCTTTGTTGAAGTTGCTGATCCTCGACACTCGACGCTGGATTGGGTGAAGGAGTAACATAACTTTCGTCCGTAATACCATTATTTAAAGGAAGTACCGAATCAGTCGAAGCTGGTGCAACCTCTGCAAGTAATAACAGTTGATTTCGTTTCTCTGCCATTATTTTATTAGCGAGCTGCTGCGGATACTCGTCATAAAAGTCCTCGTCGGTTATGGTCTCATCCGTTTCCAAATCTGATTCTCTCAACAATAGTTTTGGAGCAGAAGTCGGTTCGATGGGTGCGTCGGTTACATCGACTACTGCTTCTTTATTTTCAGTTTCTGCTGGAATACCTTGTTCTTCTTGAACAACCTCTTTTTCCTTCTTGCGTTCTTTATTTTTCGACGATTTACGAGGAGAACTTTCCGATGCTGAACTATCGGAATCGGAGCTACTACTAGAACTCGAGGAACTACCAGAAGATGAGCTACTACAACTACAATTGGTACCACAGGAACAGCTGCTCGAATCGCTTTCACTAGAAGAATCACTCGAAGATGTACTACCATTTTGTTTTTTCTTTTTAGGGCTCTTTCCTTTTTTTTTATTTACATCGCTCTCACAGCCAGTATTTTGTTGTGCTAAACTACCAGCGGATGGACTTCTTTGAAGCTTATCAGAGTAATCAGAGATATCTGCATTATTTGTTCCTTTTTCATCTTCTTTCATTCCATCCTCAGTATTTTTATCTTTTTCTGACCATACGATGCAATAATCATGATCAGCCAAAACTATGCTCCTTAAATATGCAACATCTATTTCAGGTCCGGTTTCTTTGTTGGATAAATTTGCTGACTCTTGCATCTCTAAACTAGCTGCATATGTTTTGAAATTATCCCAAATACCATCCATTATTTTCGCTTCCTGTTTCTTTTCCTCTTCGTTTTCTTCTTCATCCACTATATTATCGTTTGTTTGTACTGGTGATTCTACTTTAGCAGATGTTGCAAGTGATACTGTTTCTTCTGTTTTCTGTTCTATTATTTCATTTTTTTCTGCACTTTCCTCATTCTTTTTCGAATCATCCTTTGTTTCTTCCATTTCGCTTTCACTTTCTGAGGATAAATTGAGCGGTGGTAAATCATAAACATCAACTACTTTTTTCATAGTCTCTTTCACATCTTTTGTATCATTTGAGGTGGTCGACATAATATCTACGTTAGTTGTTTTTTCTTTGTCAGATTTGTCATTATCAACCAAAATTTGATTGTTTGCTGCATCTACCGTGCAAACATCTATTAGTAATGGTTCTTTATGACTTTCTTCATGTTTAGCTAAGAGCCTTTGCGAGATAAAACGACTTGTACATTTGCTACAACTATATGGTTGATCTCCTGAATGTAATCTCTTATGAACTTTTAATGCTACAGCTCGACTAAAGCTAGAACCACATTCTTCGCAAACGAAAGCTGTAGGTGGTATACAGAAATGATAAATATGTGGCCATTTCTTTTGTAAACATTTTTTACATAAAACACTCTCAGTACCATGCTTCCAGAAAAGGTGTTTTGTAATGTCAGGTTTATTTCTATATGCAATACCACATCGATAACACAAATGATGAAGTTTGTGTTTCCATACATGATTTGACAATCGTTGTTGATTTCCAGTAGTCTCCAAACATACATCACAAGCATGATGACTCTTTCTTAGATGTACCATTAATCTGAATGCCGATGGAAGACTACTAATAGAACAAAGACAACATCTATACTTGACACTCATATTCGGTAAATATATGCCTGGACATAAATGACACAACAATTCACTGTAACTATAAAACGTTGATTTACACATTATACAAATTAAAATTGTTTTCTGATGCATTTTTCTGTGATGAGAATATAGTTCTTTATGTATTGTAGAATTATATCTACAATGAAAACACTCGTACGTCCTAAAAGTTTGAATATTATAGGTACCATTTGTGCTGCTGTACGTGTCAAGATTGAAAAAATTAGTTTCTTGTTCATCAAGTGACTTTTTAACTCTTACTGTAAATTGCTCTGGTTGTATGATTATAGCTGGATGCTGTGGATGAAATTTATGTTCAGCTAACATATGTAATCCTAATTGTTTTCCATTGACAGCTATATGGCGTGCGTGATTGCAGTAGACACATAATGGACTGGCTGCTTCTATACATTTTTTCAGTAAGTCTTCTAACTTTGTACTATCTAATGTACCTTCCACATTAAGGTCTATAGGTGGGACATCTTCTCCAGCTAAGATTATTCCATCGTTCGATTGAGATACTAATTCCGAATTTACGATATTTTTTGTCGCATCATTATTATATTGTTCTGTTGTTGTGCTGAGTTCAACTTTTGCATTATCACCTATTGTAAATCCCTCTTTCTCTTCGTAAGCATTAGTATTTTCTTGAATTTCCGTACTTCCTTTAGCTTTTACTCTATCTTCTGACTGATATAATTCTTTAATATCATCTTCTGCATTACTATCTACTACAGCTAATTTATAACTATCGGAATCGCTATCAGCTTCGTTTATTTGATTACATCCTATACTAACTTTATCTTTCTGAGTAAAACCTAAAAGTTTTTCATCCGATGATGAATCTTCTTCTGCATTGTTATTCTCTTCGGAATCTCTACTAATATTATGAGTTTCTATACTTGCCGTCGAACTTACAGAAAATTGCGAATTCTTATTTGTACAAATTTTAATTACTAAACTTCTATCAGATACAGGGGCAGTATTAAATGAAACTGATGTTTGAGATTCTGTAGGCGGCGCAGCCTCCACATGTTTACTACCATCATCAGGATACTCTTCCTTTGGTTGAAGATCCTGTTGTGATTCATGTTGAGGACTAAACAATGATCTACTAATTGGACTATGAACAGGACTTGACGATGAGTGAGACTCTGAATCAGATTTTGTTTTTGACATTTCTAACGTTTCATTTTGTTCCATAGTATCTGTTTCTTTTTTCATTTGATGTTCGGAATTGGTTTCATGTGATTCTTCATTAATTGTGGGTTCTAAAGGAATGCTATTTTCAGTCTCCGATTCTGTCTTATTATTTATGTCTGCTGCATCAGACTGATTTGCATTTTCGTTTGGTATATCTTCATCATCTTCTGTGTCATTTGTACAACGTGAAACCTCCATAATTGTTTGAGTTATACTATCATAAGGTTCAATTTGGTTATTATTTGGAGTCTGTGATTTTTCTGAAGATGTTTTCGTTACAGAATGACTATGATCTTTCTGTTCTATTTCGCTGGTACATGATTCATCAATACATTTAGATACTTCCATTATTGTTTCTAATACTGTATCTCTAGCTATATTAACTGCTGTCTCATCTTGTACATTTCTATCTCTAATTACTGTACTATCCGAAGAAAGTTGATTTTCGCTGGATTGAGTAATCCCTACCTTAGCATTAACTTTTTTCGCATTTTGTTGACATGAATTAGATATACTTTTCTCCCCATATTTATTTCTATTATTTTTAATCACTTTCTTTGATGTTCCTTTATTATTCATGTTTGATGGTTTCTCAATAGGAATTGCTGATACCGTTTCTGTTTGTGTAGTCATTGTAACAGGCACCATAGGATTTGCATCTTTATTAGGTTCAACCGCTAGTGCACAAGTCTTCGTATTTGAACTTGTTTGAAATAAATTGCACACATTTGTAGTATCTTCCTGTTTATTCAAAGGAGAACAATAGTGGCTACTGAAATTATCTGTTTCAGAAAACATCTTCTCACAAGTACAACAAATCAAATAACATGATCCTTTGAAAGCACTGTAAAAGTCTTCGACAGTGTTAAATCCCATATGTGGTATGCTATGAGTCTTATACAAATGATAAGATAATCTTTCTGCTTGTCCAAACATTCCTAAACAAAACAGACATATATGACGTTTATGTATATCTCTCATATGTAAAAACAAATTCCAATTTTCAAAGTATGTTTCACAAGCTGAGCACAAATAAACTTTCCTTGCAATTTTAAAATTAGGAGGGTGCGACTGAGAGGATGTTTCAGAAGTGCTCGGTAATCCTTGCATCGGTGCCATGGCAATATTACACACACACTGACTTTGCTTTAAATTCAAATTTGTCGAAGAATAACACTTGGAACACTTTATCTTTGAAGAAGGTTGAAGACCCAAATATTGAGCATACTCTGTTATCTTCCCCCTTTTATTTTCTGTTCTTTTCTCTTTAGTAATTTTCGATGATACATTAGGATGAGATACTTGCTCTTGAGAACTTTTAGATGCAACCGATTGTGTTTCCTGAGCTTGAGCCAAGATACGTTTCTTAAAACCTTTGAATACACTTTTTGATCCGCTACTGGTATTCCTACTTGGTGAGTCTTTAGGAGTTACTATATTATATCTACTTATTCGTCTCTCTTCTTCGATCGTATCGATATACACGTTATCAACAGAATGTTTTAAAGTATTGCCAAATGTTGGATCTTTGAGTTGTTGATCTTCCAAAATACTCCACATGTCCATAATTTTACTCTCACCATCTTCATCTTCCATAATAATGCAGACTGCTAAAACAATGTTACCTGAAATAAAAAAATCAAATTTTGTAACTTTTGTTAAAAATATTTCGTTTATAGAAAAAAAAAAAAAAATATAAAAATAATTCACAGAGATATAGATATAAAATGTAGATATAAAAAGAGTAAACTATGTCACGTGCAATAGCTTGGATAAAAACATTATGAAGTTTTATCTCAATTAAATAGTTATTAATAATAATAAGACAATTATTTATATATAAAAGAAAGTAATAAAAAATTATTCATTTTAATCGTACATTAAATCATCCAAGAATACAAATAATATTAATCATATAACCTCATACATTTATAAAACTAAATATCATTTTTTACAAATAATGATTGACCTAGAATAAGCTAATTTAACATTTTATGGAATTAACCATTTCACCATATCATGTAATTAATTGCATTTAAAGCTTAACTCTGATGCATGATAGATTTATTACGAATATTTGATAAAACTGTTAGAAATTATTATTTTCCTACCCAAGACATAAATGAATACTTGATCATAACTTTTAGGAAGAATTTAATGAACAACTTCATACAGATCACAAAAGGAAAAGCTTAAATAAGACTAGAGAAAAAAAAGGAAAAATATAAATGTGAAGATCCTTACCTGCATTAATTTAAGAACGCAAACGTTTTCTCCGAGATACGTAAACTGTGTTTCGTAAAAAATCTTGGTTGAAAACATTATGAAGTCTCATACATGATGCTGCATACTTTAATTTTCCCTCCTTGGCCGGTGTGTCAAAGCCGAAAGAATGATCGAACTCGCGTTAAAGATGAAGCACATAAGCTAAACAATGATGATAAATTATTAGAAGTTAACGACGACGTAGAGTCCGAGAGTGACCGGTCGGCGAGGTCGAACAGTAAAAGAAAGAACGGCGCGTAACTTTTTTACTCCTTGTGAAGGGCTTTACTTCGAATCACTAGCCCGGACTCTTTTCACTTTTCGGTACAGTCCTGCTCAAATTCGTTCTTCGTGTTTTTCCTTAGAAAATATGTGAGATCGACTGTACGCGGATATCTCGATAACGCTCGTAAATGATAATACAAAGCGTTTTACTATCCGTGATCAACCACGAACCGCGCCGAAAAGGTTAGTAAAATGGCGTCATATCAATCAGTGCAGTCTCGTCGGTGCCTTCCAACTCGTCGTCCCCAGTGATGCCACCTTTTGTCATGATCCATC
The DNA here is from genome assembly GCF_001313835.1 of Polistes canadensis. Taxonomy (NCBI): domain Eukaryota; kingdom Metazoa; phylum Arthropoda; class Insecta; order Hymenoptera; family Vespidae; genus Polistes; species Polistes canadensis. Next base: position 1,161,900 of record NW_014569569.1, read on the forward strand.
TCAACCTCAAAAGATCTTCAATAGAGAAAGAGGGAAACAGTAATAATACAGATGAGAGAGAGAGAGAGAGAGAGAGAGAGAGAGAGAGAGACGGGAGCATGGGAAAATGAAAAAGCAAGACAAATAGATATATAGAAATAAGAGAGAGAGAGAGAGAGAGAGAGAGAAAGAGAGGGGGAGACGCAAAATAAGGTTAAGCCGAATTCGTTTGAGATCGAGTTATATGCTCTGATGCGCTTAGAGTCCGTAAAAATAAAAAATTGATTGTGGATGTTTTTAATGCAAGCACGAATTTTGTTCTTGCCTGGCGTACCACGGCTATCATGTGAAAACTCGATACACGAATCGACGACATTTCTCGTGGACGCCCAACGTAGTGTCCCATACTACCACCTTTCACACATTATTCTACCCCACGTATATACGCCATCTAGTGCATCGGAAGCGTTATCCTCTGGTTAACGAACTTTTCCATTCATGCTTTGTCATTTTTCGAATTTATATATGACGCCTTTTAACAATTTATAACAAATATGCAATAATTATATTCCGTTCTTTTCAATAACGATACATTGTTGTAGATAAATTTGACTTCTATAACAAGACAAAAAAAACGAATACGAATATATTATATCTATATATAAGATTATATTTTGATAACAATTGAAATACATTATATCGTTAATGAATAAATATTAGCAAATCTATTACTAACGATTCTATAATTGCAATTCATATTAATTTATATACTTCTTTTTCCATTCCACAAATTTTCCATCGTCATGCTGTGTACTGACAATCAAACGTTCAATGTTTTTTGTTGCAACATGGCGATATCTAGCGTCAAAAAAGCGAAATATTAAAAATATTTACAAATAATACTATGATGTTAATATATGCTTCTGTTCAATAATTTTATACAATAAAATTATTATAGATTGTAATGTATTATATTGTTTAAATTTCAATATGATTAGGTTTATAATACTTGAACAAGTTGTGTTTGAAAATATACCAATAACTAAGCTCCATTGAAATAGCTTCCTCATTGGTCAATTTTACGCAAAATGTCCAGCGTGTAGATAATTTGAAATTGATGTGCATTGGAATGCCTTTTATTTTCATATTCGAAGATCAGTATATGAAATATTTTACGACCGGTCCCTCGAGGCTAAAGTACCGGGCTGTGTGCATCGTGGCTTTTTGGCGGGCGTTATTTCTTTGGCGGTTTCTTGAGTCTTACTTTCAAAGCTGAAGTATAAAAAACGTATAAATGGGTGATAAGGACGGTGGTAAGAAAATATCTGATATACGATATCATTAATATCAAGTTTATCTTTAAACATAACTATTAATTGGTTATTTTTTTTAAAGGACGCTTCTTTACCCGGTATCATAAACAATGCCGTTTTCTTATATCAAATTTCAACTTATCAAAATTGTTTAACGTTGTATTTTAATAATCAATTTCTTAAGTTTTTGAAACATATTAAAGTAGATTAGATTTTTTCTTTAAAATATATTAAAAAATCTATTTAATTAAAAAATACTGTTTAATCATCCTATATATATTTCTATAATAATTAGATAGTATATTAAATTTGACTTATTTTTCTATTTCTATTAAACAGTTTTATTATAATTTTATCAATTATTAATTTTATTAATTATTCATTTTTATTTCATATTGTTATCAATGATAAATTAAAAAATATATGGATAAGATAAAGAATAAGATTTCTCTTGTATAAAAACTCAACAATATATTCATATTTTATTATTTTAGAAACTTTCGATGATGCTGTCGAAGAACGTGTTATTAATGAAGAATACAAAATATGGAAAAAGAATACACCCTTTTTATATGATCTTGTAATGACACATGCTTTGGAATGGCCGTCTTTAACTGCACAGTGGTTACCGGATGTAACTAGACCAGAAGGAAAAGATTATACCGTTCATCGTTTGATCCTTGGTACACATACATCGGATGAACAAAATCATTTGTTAATAGCGAGTGTTCAATTACCTAATGAAGATGCTCAGTTTGATGCTTCCCATTATGATAACGAAAAGGGTGAATTTGGTGGGTTTGGTTCTGTAAGTGGAAAAATAGAAATTGAAATTAAAATTAATCATGAGGGAGAAGTAAATAGAGCAAGATACATGCCACAAAATCCTTGCGTTATTGCTACAAAAACTCCATCAAGCGATGTTTTAGTATTCGATTACACCAAACATCCTAGCAAGCCAGATCCAAATGGTGAATGTCATCCAGATTTAAGGTAAACATTTATATCTTTTGTGTTTAATATATAATATATTTAAGTCATTATTTGTTATGTTATACATTAATGTATTCATTTAGGTTACAAGGACATCAAAAAGAAGGTTATGGATTATCATGGAATCCAAATCTTAATGGCTATTTGTTGAGCGCATCAGATGATCATACAATCTGTTTATGGGATATCAATGCTACTCCCAAAGAAAATCGAGTGATTGATGCAAAGACTATTTTTACAGGACATACTGCTGTTGTAGAGGATGTTGCATGGCATTTGTTGCATGAATCTCTTTTTGGTTCAGTTGCGGATGATCAAAAATTGATGATTTGGGATACGAGGTACATATAATAATATAAATGTTTTAATTAATAACATTATATATCTGATATATCTTAATATATAAAAATGTTTATTATTACAGATGTAATAATACTAGTAAACCGAGTCATACAGTGAACGCTCATACCGCAGAAGTTAATTGTTTAAGTTTCAATCCATATTCAGAATTTATCCTTGCTACTGGTAGTGCGGATAAAACAGTAGCTTTATGGGATTTAAGGAATTTAAAATTAAAATTACATTCTTTTGAATCTCATAAAGATGAAATTTTCCAAGTTCAATGGTCACCACACAATGAAACCATATTAGCAAGTAGCGGTACGGATAGACGTTTACATGTTTGGGATCTTAGCAAAATTGGAGAAGAACAATCTACTGAAGATGCTGAAGATGGACCACCAGAGTTATTGGTAATTTATTTATTATAAATCATCGTTATAAATATATATATATATATATAAATAATCTGATAAATTAATATATTTCTTTTTCTCTTATATAGTTCATACATGGTGGACATACCGCAAAGATAAGTGATTTTTCATGGAATCCTAATGAACCTTGGGTAATATGTTCAGTGTCGGAAGATAACATAATGCAAGTTTGGCAAATGGCAGAAAATATATATAATGATGAAGAACCGGATACACCAGCTAGTGAACTTGAAGCTGGGGCTTCATAAATTGAAAGAATAATTTATAAAATCATCTAACATGGTTTAACAAGGTTAAGAAGTACTTCTGGCTAGTACTATTGACTACTGAAAAGAACATTATTGAATTATAAACATTAGAATTGGTGATTTATATATTTGTAAAACTTAAGAAAAAAGAAACAAAAAAAAACTGTGTGGTTTAAGTTATAACATTATGGAAGAGCAATAATATTTTAGTTCTCCATTAATTTTTATTACTTTTGTTTGGTTTTTTTTTCTTTTTTATTACGATTACATTAATCTTAATCTTTCACATCAAAACGCATATCTATTAAAATTTTTTTAAATGCATGTAATTGCGAGAAATGCAAAGTACTGGTTCATTGATTAAGTATCAGTACTGTATATTTGTAAAAACGTTCTATCATAGGCTTACTGCGTACATTAACGAAAGAATTTATTTTTTAATTAACTTGTATCAATCAATCAATATAGTATAATATTGTTTCTGCTCGTATAATGTATAAATTTTTTGTTTTGTTTTTTATCACTTATTTGTTGAACAAATATTTTGATAATTTCACACCTGTTTAACAATTGAAAGAATTTACAAAACAAGCGTTATATAAGTGTATTGTGCAAGTTAATTAATATTACGTTCTCGTATTATTTTTTTTGTAACTATATACAATAATAAACAGATTTAATAATAAACGAATTTATATTTATCAGCAGTGAGCCTATCGGTGGTAATAGCGCGTTCTTACAATCAGCAAGTTGGGTTTTAGGGTAGCTCTTAAGTACATAGAAAATAAATGCTAAACATTCAGGCACTATGTCGTGTCGTGTCGTTCGATACAAGACCAAATTGGAACATAGGTTTGTATGAGAAATTACATTAGTGTGATAAAGAAATCTCTATTGACAATTTATTCATTCGTGTTTTATCTATTTTTTTTTCCTTTTTTTGTTTTTTAACTGTTACAAAATATCGGTTGTTAATAATTTTTATCGTAATTTCTGAATTTTTTTGTTTCAAACCATCTTGAACGACGAAATAATCATCTAAACAATTTAGTCCTAAAATCCACCCTGTATTAGATCCATGCTACAATAATAATAAGAATGTTGCATTAAATTTGAGAATGAGAAAGATGTGTAAACATCAGGTAATATTTAAAGCGATTACAATTTTAAAGTCAATATGATATATCTATTACATAAAATGTACATAAACAAATGTTTTATATACGTTTATAAGATAAATGGGGTTTAAAATAACCCATTGAAAATTTCCTGTAATCATTTTCATATTACTCAAAAAGGGATTGTTAAATATCAATTGTAAGCTTAGAATAATTTATCAAAATATCGTTCGCTTCAACACATATTAACGTGCGTTATTATCTTTGCTAGATGTTCCAGTTTATATCCCCTTTAAATATTTTTAATTATACAACTTTCTTCAATATTTTCGATTAGTCGCGAATAATAATTAAGATTTATTTATTTTGGCACTTATTATCGTTAATAGTAAAATTTGACAAGTGTATATAAGACGAAAAAATTGTTCCCCTATTATATGGTCGTGTTAGATAGTTCGTTGTATATTTGGACAAGAAGCGAATCCTGGTATTCGGCTTCGGGACTTTTCAATGATATCATATCTTTCGAATCTAAGTTCGTAAATCTGAAAAAAGTGAAATTTTCCGCTTAGAAATGAATCATTAGTCGTTTTTTTTTTATTAAATCAGGATCAATTAAATTATTCGAAATATTACCAAAACCTGTGTATCAATAGGATGTCGTTTATAGAACGCGACCTGTGTCGGCTATGCATGCAAAAATAAATAAAAAATTTTACAAAATATAAAAATTCATAAACGTTCGCAAAAATGAATGGAACGCGGTAAAACGCGTTTAGATAAAAATATGTAAGTATATATATATACATATGGTGTTATGTAATTGGTAATACAAGCGAACAGACCGTGATTATACATGTGTTTGTACCACCAGTTACAGAATATCTATATATATATATATATATATATATATATATATATATATGTTGTGCTGAAATATTTTCAAACTTGAAAACAACTCCGACAATTTACCTTTTACCTAAATTTTGTTGTTTTATACCATCCAAAAAATTGATTATTGAGGGTGTCAAGGCAGGACGAAATATCTGTGTGTTCAGATAATAATATATTTTTAGTATGATGTATTATGTCATCTTGTAATAAGATGACAATGCAAACATTCTTACCGTAACGGGTGCACAGCGCATTTCACGAAGGTCTATGTTTCGGAAGAGGTCGTGAATCAGAAGTTCTTCTATACTCGGATACCGATTTCTAGTCTCATCAAATATTATCTCAAGTAGTTCGATGACCTAAATGAGAGTACTCAGGTCAATACTCTTAATAAGAAAAAGAAAAGGAAAGAAAAGAAAAGAAAAGAAAATCGCGCATTGCGTGTTTGCGTTCAACCCTCTAGAACTTCGAAGTCCACATATAGATATCTATATTAATTCATATGTATATTCAAAAAATATAACGTTACAAATTTTTATTTAAAAAATACAAAATATTGAAGAAAAATTGTTCATATGTATATATATATATATATATAAAACAAGTAACTTTTGTCTGAAACCATATTTTCATTTGAAATCTGAATAAAAATAAAGTTATGGGGGGTTGAACGCGTTACCTGCGGATATGTATCGATATCCGAAAGATGCGCAGCGGTTGGTTTGAAGGAGCATAATTCGTAACCGGCGCACATTTCGAACAGCATGTGACCTGAATAGAAAAGAAGAATTCCAATCTTAGAGAATAGAAGGAGGACGTTTTTTTTTTCTTTTCCGTAATTATGTCGATCGAATGTTTTTTCCTTACCGAAACAGATCACGTCTACGGTGCTTGTTTTGGTCAATCGTGTTGTTACTATTGGATGTATTCTGCTTTTAAAACCTAAGAGGGTGTTTTCGAGACCGGCAAGACGAGCTACGCCATTCTGCACGACAACGTTTCCAGAGTGTAAATGAGAAACTACAGGAAATCCTCTTTCTTTAAGGAATACCAAAGCTTCCAATATCTGCCTACCCATCTGCTGGATTTGTGATAATGGTAGACCTTTACCACGAGAAGCATACTTTTGACTCCAATCATCGTTCCAGCAATTCCTTTCGATCTAAGAAACCCAACAACATAGTTATTGCGTTATAAATTAATAAAACTATAATTAACAAGTTTGACATTATTTTTTCAGATAATAGTTTTACAACTCACGCCGTATATGAGATCCTTAAGACTACCATGATTAATAGGTTGGATTAAGACAACGTAGTTGAGTTCTTCGTACTCGAGAAATTCCAGGCCGAATATAGGACAAATGTATGGATGTTGTAGAGCGAGAAATAAATTGTTAAGGATGTCTTTCGTCGACGGACAGATACTCAACGGACAATTTCTATTCAAGGGCATCAGAGTGATGAGTCTGTCAGTTTTGAGGGAAGTATCTCTTACAGCAAACCAGTGCTTGTCCACTCTCGATCCTAAAAGATACAAGAACTTACTTAAGAAAGAGAAAAGGAGTGAAACATAACATAAGAGAATTGTTTTTTGAATTCGATGAAATATGAATGTTCAAGCAACATAAGTGGCTTTCTCTAGGAATATTAACAATGAAACTTGCACGTAACTCACCGATGTTGTTGAGCTGTTTGATGAGAGTATACCGCGAGGTTCGTTGGATATAAGTCTGACAGATTGATAAAGCACGGTCTCTGGACCTTTTTTCCATTTCAACGTACTCGCCGACGTCCTCGCAAGCGGACGGTCCGTGACCCAGTGCCGTGTAGTGGTGTCGTCCATTTCTACGCCAGATACACACAAAATCCTGCTTAACCTCGTTTTTCTATGTCTTTTAAAATCGAACTTATGCGAACTAAATTATCTCGTATAAAATCATTTTATACGTCCTATTTAAAAAAAATCCTTTCATTCGTTTTTATTTCAAAGTAAACCTATAATATCCTACCTCCCCGGGTATTTGATATTTTTCTTTTTTTTATATATTCATATATACCGGGGGAATCAAAAGAAAGAAAAAAAGATTGAAATCCGGATAATGTTCCTAACGAAACAAAACGATTATATCTCTTGTTTCGTTTTCAGATGGAAATCATTTCCATTGGCAAAAGGTCGACTCCAATGATATCGTTTTTTAAAGTATCTCTCTCTTAGAGTTATGCATCCGTTATCAAGAGACGAGACGTAGGTATAGCTTGACCTCGTTCGATGAACCACTCTACTCTCTCTTTACCTTCAAGCTTACAAACGTATGAATGTTAAATCAGCTAAAGGAATATTTTATGCGAGAGCAGCACTTTTAATCGGCTCTCCTTAAAATCTCCTTCTTCTTCTAAAAATAGTCTTTTTTAATTAACGTTCTAAAAAAAAAAAAAAAAGAGGGAAAAACAAAAATGTTCTACCTGTCCTCTTCTTCTTTTTTTTCTTCTTCTTTCTCAACGTTTACGTTTATATGTTTTCCCGGTTGCGTTTCAATTCTGATTTCACTCGTTAATTCCTCTGGATCGGTTCTTAAGCGTTGCCAAAAGCGGATTAAATTTGCGAAGCAAGAATTACGAATTCGACGACGCGTATTATCATTATTACTATGCCATGCTGCTCTGCGACTGCAAAGGTTTCATCCAATAAAAGAAATGGTAGACACACGTCGATATCATATTGTACTATTGTTAAGTCTTTATAGATTTATTAATATTTCAAATCATTTCGCGGGATATTGTGCATTAATAAGTTCATTCGATCAAAAGGAATATAAATATATGAGTATCGATTTATCTTAAATAATACAACAAGAAAAAAGTTACGAAATGGTGTACGTATCTGTATGTTATTATTAACGATTATTATTCTATCGATCGTTAATTATTTTCAAATGAAAATATGTAAGTTACTTTGATGTGTTTTAATATTTGTTAAAATAATATAAATATGATGCGACACCGTTAAAACAGTGATCAATAAAACTTCGTTTTGATATACGGAGTACCACGTGACAAATGGAATAAATTCGTTTAAAAAAAATATTGGATGTTACCTTCTTTGTTCCGCAACAGGCTTTTTAAATATTCGAACATTAATATTTTGTTCGCATGCACGATGAACATTATCCTCGTATTTTTGTACGTCTGTCATTCGTTAAATTGAATTTATTTGATGTAATATGCTATTTGTAGGAAGTTAAGGATCCAACTAAAGTTTGACACGTACGACAATTATCCTGGCACATTATTTGTAAACAATTATTTCTAGTAGTAGTTACGATATCAATGTTCTCCCGATCGAGAACGAGACGATCAAAGAAGAAAACAATCTTTGTACCAAAGGTGTATAATCGATAAACGGAGTGAGACGCGGAAAGATCTTCTTGGAAGATACTTCAGATAAAACAATACCATCGAAGATCAATTTGAAAGACGGCGATAATCTCAATAGCTGCTAAAATCTTCTAAGAATCAGCTTCTATCAGCTACGATTTTAACAATATCGTCTGGTGCCAGGTTGCCTATTCAACAACCAATATGCGATCTTCGTTAGTTATCGATCGTCTCTCAACAGGGGGATTTTGAGATATGATAAATTTTGTAGAAAAATATATGTATTAAATACTGGAATATTGAAAAATAAATGATATGATAAAATTAAATTACATGTATATATATGTATGTATAAGTGCACTTAAATATTAATGGCATAAAATAGCGCATACAGTGCCGAACAAAAGTATTGGCACATTGGAATACATTTTTCTGTAAATTTCTAAAAAGTATATATTTTTCTTATTTTATTTTTTTTTCTTCTTAAATATATCTACCGAGTTTAAAGTTTTAACCATATAGTAAGCCATAGAAATTCAATTTAACAAAAAAATGTAACAAAAAATGCACAAGGGAGACCGTTTTTACTAGAAACATATTTTTAATTGTAAAAAAAGATATATTTTTTATCATACATTTACAATTTATCCACGGTTTAAATTATGATTTTATTTTTTTATAAATTTATTAAGGATACTACAAAAAAATGTTAGTTTCTTTCAATATTTTTGGTCGGTACTGTATGTACAAATAATAGGCTAAAGTTTAAGCGGATAGATAAAAGTGATCACACTTTTATCATATGCTAATATACATACATACATCATACATCTGCTAGTTCCCACGTGTTTTAAAGGATCATCGATTTTTTTATCGAAAGAGATGATAAAATAAAAATATTTACATTTATGTTCCACTTATCGGTAATTTGTATATGCATTTTTGATCAATTTATTACGTAAGAAAAATAATTAGTTTATTTATTAACGCGCGTGATATAGTACGATAAATTAGAAATAAATAATATTAAATGAAAATCGCGCGGGTGTAAAAATGAAATGGAATTTATCTTTCTCTAAAGTTTTCGTTAAAAAAAAAAAGAAAAACGAAATCGCGATCGTGCAAGTAGGGAATTGGATGTGTTACAAGAACGACATAAAAAAAAATAAAAAAGATTTGCAAAAAGTTCATTCACCTGATTTCATTTTGATCTCTGCATCCTCGCGCGGCAGAGACACGATTGAATAAAATTTTGGCTAAGTTGTCGATTTTGTTGGTCAATTGATAGCCCTTTTCCTCTTCGCTTTCGTCGTCCTCGATGCTTGCGCTTCTTCCACGTCTAAGGACACCACGGGCAGATACCATAGCTTCGGAATCAAGCTCAATGGCACTTTGAGTTCTGCGATTAACGGCACGTCGTTTCCGACGCGTCCTTGGTCTCTCCTGCCAGAATCTATCATGTCCGGTGACATCCGATTCACGATGGCTCTCACCCTCATCCTTTTTATTCAAGCTTTGATAAAGATTAAACATCTTCGGGATTCCTCGATTTTCTTGGATTAATGGATCGACGTCCTTGGTCCCAAGATTAATACTAGAACATTATCAATTTCACCATATTTGTTTCGTTCTTTTAATTTCGGGAACATTTCACTCGCGTTATTTTTCATTTAAACGTAAAGAAAATGTTGTTTGCATTTTTGTTTGTTTCTTTTTTTGTGTTTTACCTGAATCTTCTAATTTCATACGTACATATATAGATATATATATATATAGCCGATGTATTCTAGCGTTGGAGGCCTCTTTTGTGGAATAAAATTTAATTCGTTTTATTGAGGACGGATCATATTTGTGTTGGCCCTCGGCAACCCCGTTATTGACGAACAACGTTCGTCCGAGCAACGTTCCTCCAAATGCGAGAACCAAGTTGGTGCATCGAGGATGAGATGATGATACCGTGCGAATGCACCGGTTGCACTCGTCAGCAGGAGAAGCACTCGTGCAATGTTACCGGGTAGCGAGGATGGACGGGCACTGAGCGCCCAAGCCAAGCAGTGCGAGCTTGCACCGCCACAGTGGGAGCTTGCACCACCCCAGCCTGACACAGATTTGCCAGGACAAGTACTACTTACTTACTTTTTCCCTCGCTTGCTGCGCTCGCGCCAACAGAGATCGGAGGGTAACGTATGGATGATAACGTTTGGGGCTTCGCTACCACGGATATTTAACCGAATAAAGAGATTATCTTCTATTCTTCTATTTTCCAGATAAACATCTCACCTTTTAAGCAGATTTACATGACTATTATTCAAATTACATTAGTTTATCATAATCACAATATTACTGATCATTTAAGAGTTGCGATAATCGAATGATTGTAGGTAATAATCAAGAGGAATGATTAGAGTAATGTTATTATTACTGATCCTGTAAAATCTTTCTGAAATTGTTTATTATTTTTTTGTTAATATAAAAATGTTACATACGTAAATTTAGTATTATTGCTTTGCGGATTTGTTCTACTCTTGCGTAGTTTGAAAATTTGTTATCAGGAATGTAGGATATTCGTAGAGTTGATTACAGATCCCCATCCTGTTGCGTTTGCTTTTCTATATGTGTGTATATGTATGTATAATTATGCTGTAATGTAATGAAATTCGACCGAGGATTGAAAAGAATGTTATATTTTCTGTTAATATCATTTGGAAATAAACCTTTTTAAGTATTCCTCTGTGTGTATGTGTGCGTGTGAACGCGCGCGCGCGCGATAGGAAATAGAAATCCAATTATACATATTTGTTTGAAATGTTATGCATATTTCGGATTCCTTTAACCTCCACGTTGAACTTGAAGACCATATGGGGACTTTAATCTTACTTTACATTTTTACGGCTGCTTGGAAACAGCGTATATTTGTTGATCTCTTAAAAATCCTGATGAAGAGAATCTTTAAGATCAAATAATGAAGGTAATTCGATTCTACAAATAATCTCTTTTTTTCTTTCTTCTTACGTATAAATAAAATACTAAAATGCTATTCAAATTTATGCTATTAATATTTAAATATTTTTATTACAAAACATAAACATTTTTTTATAATCAAAAATTTTGGATTAAATTTAGGTTTTATTAGATTGTTCTTTCACTAACATAGTTTTGTATTGTAATGGCCAACTATTTATCGGCCTTTCCCCATATACCTAAAAGTACATTAATATTGATTTAATATGATTACAATTGTATATATAATAGTAATGATATAGAAACTTTGCTATGTCAATACCTTTGATACAAATTCTAAGATACTACGATAAGATATTTCATGTTCTGCACGAAGTCCCCATTTGTATTCATATTTTTGCCAATCTCCTTTATATAATACTGTTTTCTCAAGGTACTGTTGCGCTACAAAATCCTGAATAAAATATTTTTTCATTGTTAATATTGTGGATTAATAAACTCTGTCTGTAATTAAATATATATAACTTGTTTTACCATAGTAATTAGTTTCTTAACATCTCCAAAATAATGATGCTGAAAATTATCTTCCTTTATAATTTTCAAGTGTGTTAAAAAATCAAACAAGTTCTCTGCAATGTTCAAGCTTAAGTAAATATTTTATCAAACTTTAAAGCACAAAAATAAGGTAAATCTAATAGTAATTAATATTATTAACCTTCTGTGCATACATCTTCGTACATAAAGATATGACAAAGTATTATAAATAAAAGAACTTGTTCAGCTTTAGTAGGTTTGTTAAAATTCAAATGCGGTATGCTGTTGTTGATCTCATTTACCATGATGTATTTACTGTTATTTATATCTACCAGTTGGTATCCGAATATCTTTTAAATAATGTATGTAATATTGTTTAGAATATAATGTACGAAAGTATAAAAATACATATAGGAAGCTCAAAATATACCTGCGATAAGAGCAACTTAACTCTTTTCATAATTTGAACAAAGTTCCTTGTATTTCCTTCAAGAACATTTTTAATAATTTGTACTTTTGTTATAGCGGTCTTTTTCTTTTCCACAGTAAATATATATCGTATAACTCTTCCAGCTAAATCTAATTCTTCTTGTACATTTACGTTTCTGGATCCTACGTTTTTCATCTTTTCGTTGGACAATCTTTCAGAATGATCGCTTGAACTTCCTTGAGAAAATGCATTGCGCTCAATTATTGTAGCATTTTTTTTCATTAGTTTTGTGCCACTATTCTGTGACAAGTATCTCCGAGTATCACTATTCGTACGTTTATTTATATTTTTATCATTCTCATCATCCTCAGTTTCTTCATCTTCACTAATATACTTATTAACATTTCTTCTCTTTTTACCACGTAATCTAGAGTCTACAAAATAACATTTTATTTTATAATTATGGTTATTTTATTTCTTATTAATTATTTTACTTACACATTTTACAGAATTTTAGATTGTGTGGATCTGAATTTCTCTTTCGTTTTTTGAAACAATATTTCTTTAGAAGAAATATTAATTGATATAATTAACGATTACTTTTAACTGTTACTGTTTACAAAAATTCCAATCAAACACAATACAATGATCAAAATATTATTTCTAACCATGCTTTCCCTTTTAGAATAAATTGTAGCGCTACTAGTGGCAAAAGTTGAAACTACATTAATGAAACTGTCTTATCGACATACATTTTTGAATCTGTCGATAAGTTATTTGCTTTGTTGATAACGTTGATGATCTATTTTATCGGTAGCTAACTTTTCGAACCCCTGTGATAGGCAACCATAATTTTTATGTAAAAGAAATTATTAACGAAATATAAATTGTTGTCGATTGTCGATTGAAATATATTCAATTCAATAATTAATAACATAAACACAAAAAAAATAATATTCTATTGATAAAATGCAATTAAATACTAATACTTAATTATTTATAAATATACGGAATAGAAGAATCATATATACTGATTATTTATTATTAAAAATATTGATTAAATAAATAGAAGCGAAAAGAAATATAGTTGCATAGTTTACAGGAAATAATCTTGCTATATAAACCAAGAAGAAGAGAAGTTCAGAGAAACTTGTTTCAATGTGAACAGTTGCACCTGTTCAGCGGTCCGTTCATTTCTCTTTTGATGACAGCCAAGGAGAATCCAACACCTCGTATAATTCGTCTTCTCTTAACAGAACAATAGAATCACTTACAAATACTCTCTCGGACATTTTACGAGCAAAATCGAGAGCAACGGCAGCAATTTGCTATCGATAAACATCTAAATACATTTATTTCATCGCGACTAATGATTTGAAAATAATAGATAAGATGTATCATATTCATAATTTTTTCTCATAATTTTTTGTTGTCTTCTACAATAATCGTATCGATTAGATTCTGTTACGATTTACGAAGAGAGCAACGATCATCGGTCAGCTAAAAAGAGACGCGTCTAAATCCGGATGGCAGCTGGTGAAACATTTGTAAAACAAAGACAAGTACAAATGAGTAGTTCATTTGCCAAATCGATTAAAACTCTATAGAAAATAAAAAACAAATAAAATTAACGAAGTTATATATTATATATTGTTATATCATCATTTATATTATTCAAATGGCCATAACAATTTAGTCTCATTTATTATTGGTATCAACTTAATTATTATATTAAACAAATATTTATTTTAAATAGAACAAATAATATAACAATCAACAGATTAAATTGGAAAGATTAAAAGAAAAGTTCTAAAAGTAGTGTTAAACATTTTGCTTAGTAAACGCGATTTAAAATAAGAATAGTTTTTTAAATGAAACGTTTGATATTTCATTTAATCTCAGTGATTAATAGTTTATATGTTATCTTGAGGAAAAAGAAACGTCAGCAAAGAAATCGAAGCCAGTAGTTATCGCGATAGTCGGACAATATAAACGCGTTAATTAGCATCAACGAGTGGGATTATTAAAAAACAAAACGATCGAGGCATAAATTCGAATTACTCCGACATTAACGTCCCTACTACGAGTTGGCTCCTTTCGTTTAATCGACGCTACCTTGTTGGAAGTAAATGGCGTAACGAAAACGGTGGTTCGATATAATCACCTAATTACATGTTGCCAGCCAGATAAAGCGCACCTCCGAGTGTTCCCTTTGCACACGGTTATCAACGTTACCTTCTTCATCGTCCCAATAATCGATAAGATTTATTCTTTTGTCAAGTGAAAGTCCTCATTTATTTTGGTCAACGCTGGAACACAATTAACGATTACAATAATTCGACTACGTATTCCATTACGTGAATGCCGTAAAGATAATGCCTCGATTAGAAAAAATTCAACGAAATTAATTCTATCTCATCAACAAATAAGATTAGAAAATTATACGATCGTTTTAAAATATTTTCTTTGGACTTACTTACGTGAACGGAGACTTGAAAACGATTCAACATCGAGGAGAATAATTCAAACGAGACAAGTTTAAACTATCCTCTGGTGTACTTTTTTGAATATGTATATTCCGGGGTAGAGAGACGTACGGTGTTTTACGGTGAATACAATAGTACAAGATAAGCGCGTCATTGTTCGTCATCGGTGATAAAAACTAGTTACGCCAAGGTAAGACAGCGTGTGCAGCAACATTGTCTTGAAGGAAAACGCATCGTGCTATGTGTTCGTCGTCGTCGTCGTCGTCGTCGTTATCCTTCTCTCGTTTTAACGTTACCAGGGCCAGAGCACGTAATTGTGTATCTGCCATAAGACGCTACGTGTATGAGACTCGACAATGAATTATACAGCAAGTAGCCGTACATGGACTTGGATGAGAAGTGAAACAGTGAAAAAGAGAGAAAGATAGAGAGGGAAGGAAGGGTGGAAGAGGGGGGTGGGGGACATTGGCACGGAAAAGACGCCACGCGCGAAGCCTCTCTCGTTTGTTCGCACAATGAATCTTATTTGCAAATGATATTACTTGTATATCTTCTTAAAGTGTCATCGGGTTTCTTCCTAGATCGATATATGTAATCTATGTATTTATGTATGTATATGCATTACTAATCAAAAAGTTTGGCTATTACACGTATTGCATTTGCATTAATCACTGTCACCTAAATGAAGAGAAAATTCGTGGCATCTTTTTAAAAGAAATAGTTGAAACAAAATTAGCACGTAGGTATTTGTATAATTATGACGATAATTTCGCGGTGATTAAAGATAGATTAAATAGTTAATCTTTGATATTTCGTTGGCAGGTAGTAGGACGCTTTGCATGTGCGTTCTCGCATTATTCGCATGCGGTATGCGTGTATGGATTGATGCGTGGACCACGTGCGTTTTCGAGCTTACACGCATTCCGGGGGTAGTAATTTCATGCCTCTATTGGATCCCCGTACACGCGATCGTAGAATGGAACACGAATCTCGTCGATTCGGCATTACGCATCGCGTAATGAGAATTGTAATTTGTGCATACATCGCGACCGATGCGAATCTAATATGTATTCTAAACTGTTCCTGGATATTTCGTCCACGGTGTTGCGAGATGGCTCAGCGAGATGCATATTAACACGATTAATTAGAGATGACGAAGATATATATATATATATATATATATTATATATATTATATCTTCATGACGAACTATATAGTAGAACAAGGGAATCGATGAGATACGTGAAAATTTTATCAAAAATATCCGTCCAATAAAGAGGGGGGGATAAATGAATAATTGTTGCAACGAAAATTGCTGTATCAATAATCCTTCGGAGTCATATTACGACAATGATAAAACAAGGAATCGATTCGATGACATGTTATAATGTTATACAAAATTGTATCGAAAAAAATAGAAATTGATTTTTGTTTGTAGAGTCCTATATTCCTACACGTTTATACGGACGGACCAATTATCGCTAAACATTTTTCAATGATCAATCTCACATTCCGATCCTCGTAGTCACGTTTAGAAAAGGTACTTACAATTAGGTATCTTTGGGAAAAAGGTCCAAGAGGAAACTTGTGTTAGGTTTGACTTTGAAAAGAGACGAAGAGGAAAGAAGAAAAGGGGACCGGATCCCCGAATATGGAGGTTCTCTTCTCCTACTGGTACTACTTTCCTTACCCCTCGAATAAGGTTTAATGGGGACGAACAAGGAACGAGTGCGCCGGTTCGTTTTGTGTGGTCCAAAGGAAGGATCCGAGTCGAGAGTGCCGAGCCCTGGGCTCATTTTTATTCCGGAGAAGCTGTCCATGGACGTACGTCGGACGTTTCTCAAACACCCTGTACACGCGTCTCTTCTCTTCTCTTCTTTTCTCTTCTCTTCTCTTCGCGAAAGAGAGAACTCAAGATATAATTCCTGGTTCTCGTATGCGAGACCCTGGCGCCGCACTGTCGCATCTTATATACAGAATTTCTTTCTTTCTTTCTTTCTTTCTCTCTCTTATACTATATGTGTACTAAACACACACACACACGTACACAAGGAAACAGCTACGAGAAAGTGAAAGAAGAATCACAGGGATAAATATCGACGATCTTTAACATTGATCTGAGTGAACAACACTGATGAAGTTTTTAGGAAATACTTTTAAGCTTTTTCCCACATAAGTTCGTGTGGAAATGTATCGTCAAGTTCGATTATCAACGTGGTTGTTCAGTTTATTTTCATTTTAGAATAAAGTGTGTACGAATATAATCGACCCTATAATTTGTTAAATGCTCAACATTTTGTATTTCTTTCTATCTTTCTTTTTCTTTTCTTTTATTATTTAGAAAAGACGACTCCGTTAGGTGTCTGATTATTGATTTTTTCTTTTTCTCTCTCAGTAATTTTGAAAGTTGATAACATCAATAATATTATAATGTAACACTCGATTCAGACGTAGGGATAAACGTGAATCATTGAAACGAGAGAGACGGAAAGATGTTTCGGTAATCGGTTTCAGCATATCGGTTTCAGCATCGGTTTCAGCATTCTCATGGCTCCTCCCGTATCGTCGTAGTCGTCGTTGCCGGTGCTGCATTAATTAAGCGCAGATGCCGATGCCTTGTCACCCGCCATTTGCCATTCGCATTCGCGTTTGTGTGTTCGTTCGGTTGGGACGGCACCTAATTCATCCTCTCTCGTGGTCCGTCCGACATTTCTCTCTTTCTCTCTCTCTCTCTCTGTGTGTTTCTCGCAATCGTGTGTTCTCCTCTACGGGCGTTAGCCCTGTCTTCTCGTGTGTTGTGTGTGAGTTTCACTATCTCTTTCTCTCTCTCTCTCTCTGCTTTCCACCGTCTTTCTCCATGTGTCTCTCTTTCGTGCTTAGTATACGTGCATTCGCATGCATGTGTGTGTGTGTGTGTGTTCGTACGAATGCCTGCGGTTGCAGGTACGGATTGATCTGAATGCACTCCTCCGTTTTTACACCTATCATTTTAAAACCCATCCAAATAAACTCATTAAATGTATATACATCTTCGAAGAGTAATCAATTAATTCGCTTATATATATATATATATATATATATATATATATATTTCAACTACAATACAATCGTACAAACTTGAATTTACTATTACAATTGAATGTTTACCTAATTCGTTATTTATCACAAAATCCTAATATTTGCCGGAGTAAAAGAAATTTTCTTCAAATATTACTATAATTCTCGATTAAAAAAAAATAATTGAATGGTTCAAATGGAATGAAAAAAGACTGGACATTCGAGTCCAGTATGCCGTCCCTGGTTGGGCGTGTACGATAGCTCGAGTGTTCAAGCGTGTGTTATGAGAGAGAATATGTATGCGTGCATGCGTGTACGTGTGTACGCGCGAATTCGTACGAGAGAGGCAGGCCGCGGTCATATACTCGAACGAATTGGTACCGGGTTTCGTGCCTACGTCGCGAAACTGGTTATGTACTTAACGTGGGATAAACGTTGGGGACAGGTGTCCTGAACGACGTTCCTCGATACGAGACGGCGGCGGATTCTCTGTCGATTCTCTGTAGGTAGGTAGCCATGGGAAGAGAACGCGGAAGGATATCGATTCCGGTCGCTTTCCCCTTGCTCTCTCTCTCTCTCTTTCTCTCTCTCTCTCTCTCTGTATCAAGTTCGATGATCGATCATCGCCCTGGCGCTACGATTTATCGCGATTTATCGTCACATCGATTCTCGCTACTTCATCGTGGCAGCTGTTGCTCCTTTGATCTTGATCCTTCTCCTTCTCCTTCATTCTGTCTTACTCACTCAATCTTCTTTTTGTTGTATGATATTTTCTCCCATGTTTGCCAATGATGTTCAGTTATCTAATACAATTTTTGTTACTTTTATTAATTATCCAATTATTAACTTGTAATTAATAATATTGTCTTGGCAACTAACTGAGCACGGTTATTTTAAATCTGCAATAACTTAGTTGCCAACCCAAATATAAATAAATTATTGTATTATACAGAAACAATAAGAATAATTGTCATTAATTAATATCTAAAAGAACAACTTATTAATTTAACATTAATCATGATAATGTACATGGTAATAATATAATATTGATAATTAATAGTTTAGCAATTAATAACGACAGGAACGTGGAATGAAACATAACAAATACTTTATTTTATGTTAATTTTGTTAATATCTTGAAAACCGAGCGATTAGAGAGAGATTTCTCCAAGATAATTGAATGAGAATGTTGTTTTTAGAAATAGAGTGAAGAGAAGAAAAAAAGGTAAGAGAATGGTAACGCAAGATTGGTTCTCGAAACGTTGCCAGAATGACATGTACTTCGAGGAACACGCACTCTGCGGTACTGCGGTTGGGTGGTGAGTGCAGACTCCAAAGAGGACTCCCTTCGAGTTTCCAGGATTCTGGCTAGGAACCAGATTCTACGGGATCGTAGTAGTGTGGCTGGTTCTACTTTCCTGACGGGAACCGAAAACGTGCTGGGGGATTGTTTTATGGTCGAGCAAAATACAAGGCGGTCGTTTCGACATTGACCATTGTTTTAAGGGATAGACTGGTGCTTTTGTTTGAGAATGGAAGATCGTACCGAAAGGGAGGATCGCTTACCTTAAATTGGATCCACCTTTTTTTCTATGGATGTTTTTTCTACGAAATGAATTGGAAAGGAAGGAAGGTAGGAAGGAAGGAAGAAAGAGAACAATGTTATCTTTGAACTTGAGAAAATTCATTAATTTGTCTTACTACGTTAATTATAAGATGTTTCTTTCTTAGTTCTTAACAATTGTAAAATATAAAATACGACGATTATGCGTGTGTGCAAGTATGCTTTCAAAAAAACTACACCTCACTGTTTTTTGTTTTTCTTTATCCGGCTGACCATGTCAAAGTTGGTATTTAAGACTCATAAGGAAAAATAATAGAAAAAGAGGAATCCGCATAACGTTTTGTTTTTACGGACACGTCTGTGTAAATCCATTTGGTGAGTATATCCGTGCAGGCCGGACGGTCAGCTGGCGCCAACACTGTGGTAGCTTCCTACACCGGAGTGTATTTCGCCTCATTAATCTTGCTTTATGGTCGCCGCCGTACACCTAACTCCCTCGCCTCTTTCACTCTCCTCGTTGATTCAGAGCCGTGAAACAACGCGCTGCTGGGATCATTCCAATCGGTATTTCTCATGAATATGCGCCTACGTGTTTCCGAATAACGCGGAGGAATATACGGAACAAGAGAAATAGTCAAGAATCGTCGTTATTCCTACCCTTTTCCTTTTTTTTTGTTTTATTCGATCAATTTTTTACGACTAAATCAAACGACGAAAAAATACCAAAGTATGTATATCCATTGCAACGTATTCTAACATTCCTTTGAATTATGTTTTTCAAATTCAAAGTAACTTTTTCGTTGAAACTTTTTTTAGTACCTTCCACAGCACAACGACAGAGGTTACGTTAAAAAAAACATTGATAAAAATTTTACGATCTAAGACATCACGTTGCTCCACGAATAAAGATATAAGTAAAGATCGTTGTAATAAAGTTACTATTCTACTTTCTTTACTAGTTCATGGTTAAACGTCGAACGTTGCGCGACCATAGAAGACAAAAATCGCATGACTTTGGGATAGGGGAGGACGTTTTATTCTGTAGTAAAATTTTACTCGCTTTTCGACAGATTACCGTTGAAGGATCAGCATTGAACGAAGAGTTACATCTTGCTCAAGGAAGCACGAGAAGGAAGGAAGGAAGGAAGGAAGGAAGAAAGAAGGGAGTTTCTAACTCGAGGTTGCTTCTGCTTCTGCTGTTGCTGCTGTTGCTGCTGCTACTGCTGTTCATCGTCGAGAACCCTGAAACGTTTCCGCACAATAGTCGTAAACGAAGATACGGGAGAGAGGTCTATTCATCCCGTGGGTCCTTGTGTTTCAATTACACGCGGATGGCTTGGCCCTGGCTGGCTCTCGGCCCTGGTGGCTTGTGACCCCCCCCCCCTCATCTCCACCCTCATCTACACCCTCATCTCCACCCTCAACTCCAACTTCCATTCCACTCTCTTCGTGTCACCTCGGAAACTTTGCCGAGGCTTTCCTCTAACAGTCAAGTTTCTTCTTCCTTCCTTTAATCTTTCGCATCATTCTCTTTCTCTATCTTTCTTTTGTCGATAGGTCCTCGCGCGACTTGCAAGCTCGGATTCATCAAGGCTCCTATACTCTACACCTACGCGAATCACACTACGATAATCCTGATCTCTATCTTTTTTCTCTGTCTTTCCTCTCTTCTCTTTATTCTTTCTTTCATCTATTCCCTTCAGAACACTTTATATCTTTCTACCCTCGACGACGAAAACTACGACATCGTCGACGATGAGCAAGAACAGAAGCCACTGACGCGAACCAACTTTCATGGCCCTTTCCTCTTTTTCTTTTTTTTTTTTTTTTTTTATTTATTTCTATATATTTCTCCTGTTCTCGTCTATCTTTCAACTATGATAAGAACAATTCTGGATTTGTATTGTATTCTATTAAAGATTTATATTATTCTTAGAGATACGTGATTGTTAATATCGGAGAAAGAAAGATCTTGGAAATGGTTTGAAATTAATTGATTTATTTTTTCGAATGATAGGAAACACGAATACAAACTGTTGTCGTGTAAACGAGATTATTCAAATATCTGTCGAAGGCACATCCTGTCCAGAGAGAGTGACAATTATCATTCCTACCTATTGGTCATACATACAGATCGATTATTTCGATAAAGCAGACGGTGTTGCATTCAGGTGCATTCGACGATTTAATATTCTTTTTCTTTCTCAATTCTTCTTTTTTTATTGTATCGACGATATACAATTTTTATTATAAATTCAAATTTCATAGAATTATTCTTTGAATTATTTCAATCCAAGATGAGCAAATGAAGACAAGGGGTGCATCAGATTTAAATTTAAGTACCAACGAAGAATCTATTCAAAAATTAACCACCCATTCAAGTATTATTTCAAGATTTACACATACGGAGATTACAATTATTCTTTGTATTTAGAAATTTTAAATCTATCTAAAGTAATGTTAAATAAATAAGAAAATGTACGTTTTTATATTACATTAAAATTACAATTTTTGAACTGGTCCATGATACTTGTACAAATAAAAAAGTGTATTACAAATGATTCTCATATGTGTGCAGTACTGTAGAGGAATAATTAAAAGATGTAAAAAGGTGCCTTGTAGGTGCAATGTAATCGATCATCTTCTGAAAAAAAAGTAAAAGGATAATAAAATTACAACAATTTTAAACATCTTCATGCTACTCTTTTAAATATATAAAAATTATTAAAAAACATTATAAAGTAATTAGTTTCTGTATATTAAATGGATGAAAGGAACGAAAAAGAGAAAGGAATAAGGATATTATATTAATTAGGGTTTCTAAAGAAACTAATTACAATTATAATGTTTATGGTAAGCGGTCTTTAGCTGGATTTTACTTGCAATGGAATGTATAACATATAAAATATGTTAAACATTATACTGAAAGTAAAATACCATTGCCCAGGTCTAACCACGAGGAGGTAACCGCTTCTGAAGACCCGGGATGTGCATCCTGAAGATGTCCACATCCGAAATAAATTGAAACCAAAGAAAATGAAAACCCCGAGAACGTTTTTTAATGAGCCCCACTCTTAGGCCCCACCCTAAGAGTTTAATTTGAAAAATACTTACAATTACTATTGAGAATAAAGAGAAATGTTTGAATATTAAATAACAAAATTAAAATGGGGAGTGAACCTAAATGGAATTGAAGTAACATCGATGGATTTTATTGAACACATACAAACCCTAATATAATTTCAATATATGCACATACGGAGATTACAAGTTATGAATATTTTATGTTTAATAATTTTCAATCTACCTAGAATATAATATAATAATAAAAATAAATGTACAAAATTTTTGGTGCATAACTGGAAAAAAAAAGAAAAGAAAATGCATTATAAATAACTATCATACTTGTGCAATGCTACGGAGAAAACAATAAACGGATTAAAATATTTCAATTATATTCTAAAATAATTATCTTCTATTACCGTTTACCATTACTCACAGTCTTTTTCCAGTCCACTTCCTCCTCCTCCTCTTGAACGGAATTTTTCATCGTCTCCATGGTTATTCTTGATAAAGAAAACTAGAGAAAAAGTAAAACAATTATGTCATACTACCATTTACCATAACTGAGTCCTCTTTCGATTCGTTTCTCCTTTTTCTTGGACGGAGTGTTGTATTGTCTCCATAATTCATCCTGCCAATAAAATATTAAAAAAAGGATCGTTTGTTGTAGGTGGAATTTTTAGGTAATGACATGATTCTATCTTTGGAGGTAATATAGAATCAAGGCTCGCGTGGGCAGGGTAGCATCCCTGAAGTAGACTTTTCTTCGCAAAGAAAAAATCTACCCGCTACCCATTGAAAAAAAAACTGGAAACGAACCTGAAAAAGAAAGAAGAAAGTTTAGTTTAGATTTGCAAAGATGCAATGAATGCATCGAAATCATGTT